>NW_028317994.1:5499000-5801750 GCF_062004578.1 Staurois parvus | reverse complement strand
TAGCATTTTCTTTTATTATGCAGTTTGAATTTAAAATAACAGGGATTTTATCTTAAAGTACAGGTCTCCTTCAAGGGCATGACACTTTTTCGCTGTTGGCTAGAGGTTCATTCTTTATTTCCCATCATTCATTTTTATTCAGTGTAGATGAGAAAGAGCAGAAGCAGAGCTGTTCCTAAAAAAATCTGCTTGTCTGTGTCAGGTTTACTGAGAGTAATACGATATACAGTATACTGTAGGTTCACAGAGCTGATATAGGCTGTGTGACAAATCTGAACATAAGACACTTGGTTTAAATAGAGAAACCTCAACATTAGACTACATCAGGGGCATATTGCCAAGGGATAGAGAATTTCCTAACTACTATTCAAGAAAAAAAAATATTTTGACATGCAAATATAGGAAGATCTGGAAACAGTCCAAATTGTGTCCAAACTTTGGAAGTAATAACATTCAACATGACATGGGACCAGTCAATTTTTTCTCAGCTGAAAGGTATGAACACAACAGATGGGAACTCAAGAACAAGAAAAACATGTAAATCAGAACTCCAAATGTCCAATATTAATAGGATCTGACTACAACCTGTATGCTTGTATGGTATGTTGTAAGTTTCATCTTAAACCCTTTTTGCATCCAAATTGTTATTTGTTACATGTTCCCATTAACATGGCATGACTTAAAAAATACTGAAAATGGCTGGATACCTTTTTAAGTAATATTTAGCACAATTTACCCTGTTTGTACTGTATTTGCAGTCTTTAATATCAGCTGTAAAGTAGATTTGAACACTGTCTGTCCTAACAAAAGGCTAAACAATTAAGGACTGCCTTCCTGCTTTGTATGTTAATGAGAATTATGTGGGGGCAGAACCACTGTGAGACCCTCAAGAAATTCTTAGAATCAGCCATAATATATTCACCACATCTAAAAGGTAAGTTTTTAAGATATGCTGTGGAAATGGTATAAACTGAGGGGGGTTCACTCAAGTGTAGCATCTTTGATGGACTTAAGTCCAGCCAGTGAAGTACATTTCAGGTCTTTTTTACCTATATTTATTCAAAAAGTTGAAAAATACACAAAAGTTCCACCTGCAGGGGTTTTCAGCACCATGACACATAGAAATTTTCCATCCTCCTGGCTATCTGGAGCTTGTCTCCACACAGACTTACCATGCAAGCTCTTTCAGCTTTGTGGCAAACACATTGCCACGCTTGGGCTGTAAAGGCTAATTACATACAGTCTCTTAATACCTTTATGAAGCGATAACCTGGTCAGATCACCTCTCCTTGAGTTAAGGCTAGTAGCAGCTTTCCTAGCGTCTGTTCACACAAACTACTCATGCAACAGCTTGCCTTTAGGGGGAAGGATCCCTGAACCATAGACAGCCCATTTATTAAGGGCCTGTGCACATCTCCACAATCAGGATGCTGATTTCCAGTAAAATGTGGAACCAATCAAGGAGTTACCAATCCTGGAGAAAACCACAAAATCTATTTATTTTTCACTCAGAACAGAAATACCAGAGCCCCTGGTTGACATCTTTTTTTACACTGTTACAAGACACTGTCACAAAACAAATAGTGGTGCTTTCTCAAATTTGACTGCAAAAGTGGAAATACAAGTTAAAAGGGAATTCTTGTTCAAGATGCAGACTTTCTGAGTGCATCAAATAAATAATTTCTCAGTGGTCTATAACTGGGCAGCCATCTTAATTGCAATCATAGAAATGTAAATTAATTTTGTTTTAATGCTTACCTTTAGGGGTTAATTCAGACTATGTGCTGTGACAGAAGCACAGTGCATGGCAATTCACATTACATGCATTAATGGACTGCCATACCATTAATTTCTATAGCAAACAAATAGCACTGTGATGCTGTTGCAGAGCACCACTCGCACTACCCTGTATTTCCGTGCACTGCATTACTGGTGTAGCACTAATTGTACACTCTTTTTGGCTACTGGGGGTATGATGGTGCCACCTGTATAGTAATTAGGAGCAGAGCCCTTATAATCTGTGTGATCAGGATAAGATCTCGAACAAGCGCTAGTGCCTCCACTCAATTGGTGCTTGTGGATAACAAGTGAAATCCCAACTGAGAAATGTATTGTCCACATAGACAGTAATCCACACAGCATTGTATATGAAAGTCCATGTATTGATGAAATTACATTCAGTGAACCATCCAACATAAAGTATCTTCCTAACAGGAAAATTAAAGCATTCACAGTCTTTTTTGCATGTCTCAGAGAGGGGAGGCTGCAACACTTACATTCTGAGCTCTCTCTCTCAGGAAATCCACACCCCTCTCTTTTCCACAAGTGCTTTCTCTGATGACCTCATCCTCATTGCCCAGAGAGCATAGCAGCCATATTGGAAAAGGGCAAAAAAAACGCTGCATAACAGAAGTATACATTGGAAAATGGGCAAATAAATTATCACATCACTACACCGGAAATAGTGCAAGTCTATGTTTCAGTGTATTGGCAGACTGATAAAATTATTGGGCTGCCTTAATGCAACAGAGGCAGCAATATGCTTCCTCATGTCATATCCTCCAGCAAGGAGAACAGTAAGAAGCACAGTAGTGACACCCACTCTTGCTCCAAGTCTCCAGCAGTATAGCAATAAAAACAGAAATGTCTTGTCATTGATTTTACACTGCATATATGAATCTTTAGGGTTGTAGTCATGAGGCAACATAGTTTCAGAGAATGGATAAAACCATCATATACTCCTTTTATAGCACCATCCCTAGACAAAATAGACAACACCATAGCACTTCACCTCACACCCTGCCCACTTAAAGAAGGGGGGATTGTAATAGGACTTTAAATGTGCCTTAACGAGGACGTATACCAAGAAATACAATTATTTCAACTTTATTGCAAAGCTAAAATTAATTTAAAGCAAAAAATATGTAAAGACAAGACTGGTCATCAAATAAAATAAAGACATAGTGGACATTTATACACAGTTGCAGTATAGAGTGATGGATCAACATGTAGAGATTGATGATATGGCTGTACAGAACAATAATGACAGAACCAAAACAAAGATATAACATAATAATAAATAAATACAACAATAAATCAAACTAAAAAAGGCATAATATACACATTGACAGCAATGACATGATGTCCAAAATGTAAGGAAAAACAAAACACAAGGGAAAGAGGGAACTGAGAAAACCACCTAATCACTACCATACTGTAATCCCCACACAAATAACATCCTGGGTAGATCAAGTACAAGCTAAGAGGGGACAATACAGACAACGGCGTGACGAATATCTCACCTCAAATATTGCTACATGTTGCATAAAATAGAGTTGAAATATGCCGAGCTACTGTTATAGAGTTATTAAGCAAATACTGTGACCCTACTTGCATATGGTAATATTGCATTGCCTTCTACTTCCTGCTTCCTGTTCTATGCTGACCTGGATGTAGTTCTGTTGTACAACATGATTCCTCACACCAGCAACTTGTGTTATCTGCATTCCTGTACATGAAACATGGTGTCAGAAGTGACTAGAATCAGAACTGAGCCTCTTGTTTGGAGCACAGCAGCTTTGGGAAACACAGGTTTGTGAACTACAGCCTGAGACTGGATTTTCTGATATTCGATAGCTCAGAGGCTTACGGATAATATGGCTGCCATGAATTGCATACCTCCCCCAGAGGGGATGACAATGAGTGGGGATTGCAGCAGCAATTGGGAATCTTTTAGAGCTGAATTTGAAGATTATTCTCTGGTTACAGGCTTGAATGAGAAATGTGCAGTAGTGCAGGCAGCAACTCTGAGAAGAGTCATGGGCAGTGAATGCAGGCATGTGTATAAACACAATCTGACCCTCACAGCAGATCAGCAAGACAATGTTACAGCCATTATAAATGCACTGGAAGCTTATTTCAAACCTGCTAAAAATGTCATTTATGAAAGGTATGTGTTTGGATGCTGCAAACAAGAAGAGGGAGAATCTTTTGATAACTTTGTTACATGCTTGAGAGAAAAGGCAGCAACTTGTGAATATGGTACACTCAGAGATGAATTGATAAGGGACAAAATTGTTCTTGGTATAGCTAGCGAGAGCAAACGCAGGCGCCTCCTAAGAGAACATGAGTTAACTCTAAACACAGCCATTGAGATGTGTCGTACAGCAGAGCTCACTGACAGACGTCTGAAAGTTTTGGAACAGGACAGACAGCAGACCGACAGCATAAACATTGCAATGCAGCATCGCAACATAAACTTCAGCAACGCCGCCTGATTAGCACAAATACTGCCAACCCTACAGCTTGCAGATACTGTGGGACTGTGTATCAAAGAATTAAAGAGCAGTGTCCAGCTTATGGGAAGTCTTGTAAGTCTTGTGGAAGAACAAACCATTTTGCTAACGTTTGTTTGTCAAGTAAACGAAGGCCATCAATAGGCAAATTACACAACGTGGAGAACACATCTGCATATGAGGAAGACACACACCACTGAAGTTATATACAGCAGTGAATTGATTGGCGCTGTGCAATCTAGAGGAAAGAAATGGTTTGTCACTTTACATTTAAATAATAATCCCCAATCCTGTCAGCTCGATTCAGGAGCAACTTGTGATGTAATGTGCTTAAGATACAAAATGGTGTTAGCACCAGAAGCACGTCTACTGCCAAGTGACACCAGATTAAAGTTATACTCAGGTGCGATTATGAAATCTCTAGGGCTCTTCAAGACAGAATGTGCCATACATGGACTAACACACAAGCTGGAGTTTGAAATTGTGGAAGCCTGTCAAAAGCCACGGTTGTCTGGATCAACCTGTGAGGGTCTAGGGCTGCTACGTTTCTCCGTCCCTGCAGAGCTTAATGTGATGGACAATCTCTCCAAGGGGCCCTTGACAAAACAACTGCTGCTAAAGGAATTTAGTGATGTGTTTACTGGGCCAGTAGAATCTGTACCAGGGGAAGTTCATTTCGACCTTGATGTGAGTGTCCCTCCAGTCCAATGTGCACCACGCAATGTGCCGGTGGCATTAAAACAGGCAGTTAAGGCACAGTTTGACCAGTATGAGTACCACATATTAAATAGTGAAGCACTAGAAAATATCAAAAAAACTCCCTATACATACATCATGAGTACCATCTGAACCTATAATCATAAATACCATATGGTGATAAAAAATATATAATATGTCTATTGGTGAGAAACTTAAATAATTAATAAATATCTCATACATAAACTAACCATAAATACCTCATATATAAATATGTGATAAAAAATAACAATTGATATATGTTTAGTTAATCCTCAAATAAATCAGTGATAAGAAATCAATATTCATAATTATGCTAATTCATAATAAGTAATAAAAGTGTAACTATCCGTGATAAATTGTGACAAATCTATGAATAGAAATAAATAAACTGTGATTCTTCATCAAATAAATACGTGATTCATAAATGCTGTGGTAAACTATATATCAGAAAAAATATTATTAATAAAATCCACTTAATTATGTGAAAAATAGATCAAAACACTGTGTCTAAATAAACACAAAAGTCCATGCATATAATGTGAAAACACTCTGTGATCTTCACTTCTAGTGCTCAAAAGGAATCCTCCAATGGCAGCAATGCCTGCTCACCTCCCCACCTCGACCCACACAGGGCCACAAGGCAAAACTTCTCCTCACAGGCAATCCTTTACTCCAGGCAGCTCAGCAAGGGACCACAGGACTTCCACTCCACCTCCTCTCAAACATCATATAGGACACAAACAGAGCTTCCCATAGTGTAATACCGTTTATTAAGCACACTCAATGTAACATACTGTTTCCACTCACATGTATTCCTTGTTTACAGCGCTTTCCACCTCATACCATGGGTGTATTCACATACAGGGAGGGTAACCAATATGGCCGCTACGTCCGGACAAGTGATGCAAGTAAAACTGGACTTGGGTGTTGCCTATTGCAAGCTGGCCAGCCTATCGCTTTTGCTTCAAGGGCACTGTCTCTTACCGAACAAAACTACGCACAAATAGAAAAAGAATGTCTGAGTATAGTGTTTGCCTGCCAGCGCTTTCACCACTACCTCTATGGGCACAACGAGAGAAACCTCTGATTTCTATTTTCAAGAAACCACTTTTGTGTGCACCCAAACGTCTACAGAGCATGTTGCTTACGTTACAAAACTATTGCCTAAATGTGGTCTATAAACCTGGTCCTGAAATGTACATTAGTGACACCATTAGGAGAGCTACAGCAGCAGGTGGTACACCTGAGTATGCACAACACACAGTTTGCAATGTTCAATGGGACCTGGATGTCCTGTCACAGATTAATCATTCAGACTATTTAAATGTCACGGACTAACAATTGCTTCAGATAAAACAGCACACTGAAACCGATGAGAGTTTGCAGGCTCTTAAATATGTTGTTCTGAATAGTTGGCCTGATTCCAAGTTGGAAGTGCCATTACTTGTGAGAGAATATTGGACTTTCAGAGATGAAATCGCCATTCAAGATGGTATACTGTACAAGGGGCCAAGGGTCATCATTCCTAAATCTTTAAGATTGGAGATGCTGACTCGTATTCATGCCAGTCACATTGGCGGAGAAGCATGCTATAGGCAAGCATGTGATACCCTATACTGGCCCAACATGCAGAACGAGATTAGAGACTTTGTTAGCTCTTGCTCGGCATGCAATGAATATGCGCAGGCACAACAGAAAGAACCTATGATGTTGCATGTGCTGCCCACCCGGCCTTGGCAAATTGTAAGCATGGACTTACTGAATTATGCTGGGCAGGATTTTCTACTAATTGTTGATCACTATTCCGACTTTTGGGAGATTGAGCTACTTCCTGACCTGTCTGCTGATACTACAATCAAGTGTTGTAAAGCACAGTTTGCACGTTATGGCCAGCTGGATAGAGTAATCTTGGATAATGGACCTCAATTTGCAAGTGAGCAATTCAGACGTTCTCTACAGATTGGGGATTCGAGCAAGTTACCTCATCCCTGAGGCACCCGCAAGCCAATGGCAAAGCGGAATCAGCTGTCAAGATAGTGAAGAATCTTTGTAAGAAGGCCAAGTTTGATGGTACTGATCCGTGGAAGGCCATTCTACATTGGAGGAACACCCCATCTGAAGGCATGGACAGTAGTCCTGCACAGCGCTTGATGTCTAGGAGACTGAAGACTTCATTACTTGTGGCCAACAAATTACTTGATCCTTGTGTGGTTACAGGTGTCCCGGAGAAACTGCAGCGGAGGAAACAGATTGCCAAACTGTCATACGATGTGTCTGCTAAAGACTTACCTGAACTAAGCATTGGGGAGCCAATCCGTATGAAGCCGCTTCCAGGTGATAGGACTGGTTGCTGGAGACTGAGTTCCTGTGTTCAGAGGGTTGCTCCTCGATCATATCTTGTGGATGTAGAAGGCAGTCTTTACTGCCGCAATCGAGTAGACCTGCGAAGGGCAGAACGATTCACCACACAAGCCTATGAGCATCCTGCACGTGATCCTCCTGAGGTGCTCAATGCCCTGAGTCCTACTGGACCATACACTTAAAGCAGAGAGAACTCTGCTGTCATATCAGGATACAATGAGGATGACATAATGCAGCCACATATCCTGTCAAGTTCTTCTTTGCCAAACACACCAGCCAGGAAAGAGGGTAGCTCCTTATCAACACCTTCTGGAGCTGAACGGATTTCCCCAGGAAAAATTCCTGTGGTCTTGCGTAGTGTTCGAGTTTCAAGACCACCAGATAGACTCAATCTGTAGCGTATCTATAAGTAACACAGTATGCCATGTTCAAGACTGTTCAGGATCTGTTTTAGTTTAATTGTTTACAAGGTTTGAATTAAATGTAAAAAAAGGAGATGTTATAGATTTATTATGCAAATACTGTGACCCTACTTGCATATGGTAATATTGCATTGCCTTATACTTCCTGTTTCCTGTTCTATGCTGACCTGGATGTAGTTCTGTTGTACAACATGATTCCTCACACCAGCAACTTGTGTTGTCTGCATTCCTGTACATGAAACAACCACCAGGCAGGATATGATAAATGTCCAAAAAAGAACAGTGTCCATGAGGAGTCCTATATTAAAATTTATAAGGAATATGTGTTCACTTGATTGTGACCCCGCTATCAACCTAACCATGAGAGTTAAGAGCTCCAGTATCTGCCAATATCTATGAAACTCATGTGATAAACTGCTCTTAACAGGTATCCCCAGAGAAAAGATAGGCAAGACAAAAGGTCTTGACTGCTCAAATGCTGTATAAAATAAAAATAAAATGTTAAAAAATGCAACACTAATATAACTAATCAAGAGAGTGCACCATAATCCCCAAACAAAGAATGCCACTTTATCTATCCTATGTGCATCATAATCTCTCTCCAGGAAACCAGGAATCCTGCCTACCAAGGTCATCATCTGCAAGAGCCGCAAGCAAACCTCTGGCGCTCTTGTCCCCCTGGTCCATAGACTCCCTCTGTTCCAACTTCAGCGGGGTCAGGGCTAGTGACACAAGTGAGGCCGACCTCGTCAGTTCAGTCTTCCATCAGGTAAGTGACAGTACCAGTCAGCCAATGATGGAGTCTGAAAGAGAGGCCTCACAACTGGGGGACATTCGCCAAGCTGTGACTTCTTTGTTCAACGTGATACACGACCTACAAAGACATTTCAAACACCTGGAGAGTAAACTGTGAACCGACTCTAAGGTCCTCCCAGACACAGTAACCTTTGGTACAGCTACTCAAACAGAAACCAGTATGTTCCTTGAAACCTCTGTCCTATCGGGTACCTATGCCTGAGTTCTTTACAGGAGATCGTGAAAAGTTCAGGACTTTTCATAGCTCCTGTGAGTTATATTTTTCCCTACTCCCCAGGACCTTCTCCTCACCAAATACTAAAGTGGGGTTTGTCATCACCCTTCTTAGAAATGAACCCTAGTCCTGGGCATATCATCTTCGTGAACAGCATGATCCGCCACTAACCTCTGTGGATTCATTCTTTTCAGCAATGGCACAGATCTATGCAGATCTCTTCCGGCGCCAAACTGCGGAATCTATGATCAGTAAGCTACAACAAGGCCAAAGGCCTGTGGAGGATTATGTCACTGACTTCTGTATCTGGAGTTCCGATACTCAGTGGAACGAGTCTGCTCTCCGCTATCATTTCCGCCTTGGTCTTTCTGACACCCTGAAGGATGAGCTGGCCCGAGTGGGGGTACCAAAAAGATTGTAAAGTCTGATAGACCTAACGATTCATATTGACCGTCGGATCCGGGAAAGGTCGAATGAAAAGACTAGTGGGAAACTTCTGTTATGCCCTGAAGTTGGGCCCGCTACAAATGTTGTCTCGTCTGAATCGCCCACCAGTCCAGCTAGAAAGAGCTTTTGGAGACCACAGTTGTCCACAGCAGAACGCCTCCGACGGCAGAAGTCTAATCTCTACCTCTATTGTGGTGAAGCAGGACATTTCGTGGCTACCTGCCCGATTAAACCTCACAAACCTTCTCCCAACTGCTTCTACATGATGCATCCTCAGGGAACAAGCTGAACGCACCTCTCTTTCCATCTGCAACTACAACTGGCCGAAAGGACTATCACGGTTCCGGCCATCATCGACTCAGGTGCCTGTAGCTGCTTTATGGACTCTCATTTTGCTACTCAGAATCAGATTCCCCTCCGCACTAAAACTCAAAGGCTTGCAGTTCATCTGGCAGACGGGTCTGGTATCAGTTCTGTTCCGGTAACACAAGAAACCTTGCCAATATTTTGCTATTCTCTCTCAGGACACCAAGAATTCCTATGTTTGGATATTATCACCTCCCCGAATTTCCAATTATAATCGGTATGCCTTGGTTAAAAGCACACAACCCAACTATGAATTGGTTGTCTGGAGAGATCTCTTTCCCTTTGGAATATTGTCTGACTCACTGCACTCTCAAAGAGACAGGTGTGACAAATCCTCTTCTCAGTATCCACTCTGATCCTGAAACCATGAAGCTTGTCCCTACGGCATACCACGAGTATCTCGATGTGTTCAACAAAAAGAGTGCCAACACCCTTCCTCCACATCGCCCCTATGACTGTCCAATTGAGCTCCTGCCTGGCGCCGAAATTCCTTTCGGTAGAATTTACCCTTTATCCGAAGTCAAATTAAAGGTCCTCCGGGGGTTTATAGACAAAAGCTTGGAAAAAGGGTTCATTCGGCCATCTACTTCACCAACAGGAGCCGGCATATTCTTTGTGGAAAAGAAGGATGGCACTTTGAGACCCTGTATAGACTATCGGGACTTGAACAAAATCACGGTCAAAAACCGTTATCCCCTTCCTTTGATCCCCAAATTATTTCAAAGGTTATGAGGAGCATGTTTTTTCTCAAAGTTAGATCTGAGGGGCGCTTACAATCTGGTGAGAATTCGGGAAGGGGACGAATGGAAGACAGTCTTCCGAACCAGATTCGGGCATTTTGAATATCTGGTAATGCCTTTTGGTCTTTGTAACGCCCCAGTAACCTTCTAACACCTGGTAAATGATGTATTTCGGGACTACCTGGACCTATTTTTGATCGTTTATCTGGATGACATCTTGGTTTTTTCATGTTCCATCGAACGTCATCGTGACCATGTGAAAAAGACACTAGATAGACTACGCCAGCATCACCTCTTCGCAAAAGCCGAGAAATGCGAGTTCGAGAAACAATCTATCCAATTTCTTGGGCTGGTGATCACTCCTGAAGGCATCTCTATGGATCCTCAGAAGGTGACCGCCGTCTTAGAATGGCCTATCCCTGAAGATAGGAAAGCAGTGCAGCGCTTTATAGGATTCGCCAACTTCTATAGGAAGTTTATCAAGGACTTCTCTGGAATCCTAGCACCAGTGATACAGCTCACCAGGCAACATATTCCCTTCAAATGGACTTCTGAGGCACAAACAGCCTTTGAGCAGTTGAAGACCATGTTCACGACCGCACCCATCCTGAAAGAGACCCTGCTGTGGCCTTCATCCTTGAAGTTGATGCTTCGGAGAACACGGTAGGAGCCATCTTGTCACAAAGGCAGGGGCCCAAATCCCTCCTGCATCCTGTCGCTTTTTATCTCTGAAATTGAGGGTATCTGAATGGAATTATGATGTGGGAGACAGGGAGTTACTTGCCATCAAGGCAGCATTAGAAGAATGGCGCTACTTACTAGAGGGAGCAGCCCATCCTATTCTTATCTTTACTGACCACAAAAACCTAGAGTACCTGACAACAGCTAAGCGACTCAGGCCACGACAGGCAAGATGGGCACTATTTTTCTCACGCTTCGTCTTCCATCTGACTTACCGTCCGGGATCATAAAAAAGGTAAACCCGATGCACTCTCCTGCATGTTTCCTGACCCAGTTGTGCAGTCTGAACCTGACACAATCTTGCCTGCCAAGAACTTTCTACTTCTACAGACCGATCTCGTAACTCAGATAAAAGAAGCCATGGACAAGCTTCCACCTCCCATAGATATGCAACTGCAATTTAAGGATGGCCTGTACTTCCACAAGGGACAGATCTTTGTGCCCGAAGAACTTTGAGCGCTCATTCTCCAGAGATGTCACAACCATCCCTTAGCAGGTCACTTTGGGATTCGCAAAACAACTGATTTAGTCTCTCGTTCTTTTTGGTGGCCTAACGCAGTAATGGATTGCCAGGATTATGTCAGATCTTGCACAGTCTGTCTGAGGTACAAATCTGATAGAGCCAAGACTTGGGGCCTGTTGGAATCCTTGCCCGTACCAGAAAAGCTTTGGAGCATGATCTCCATGGATTTTATTGTGGAACTCCCCCCATCTGAGGAATTCACCACTATTTTGGTAGTAGTTGATCGCCTGTCCAAGATGGCCCACTTCATTCCCTTGAAATGGACTCCTTCTGCTACGGAAACTGCTTCCGCTTTCATCAAGGAGATCGTAAGGCTACATGGCGTTCCCTTAAATATCGTGTCTGATCGGGGGGTGCAATTTACATCAAAATTTTGGAAACCTCTGTGTGAGGCATTAGAAATCGAGTTACGCTTCTCCTCCGCTTATCATCCACAGACAAATGAACAAACAGAAAGGACAAATCAAACTCTGGAGCAATATCTCCGATGCTTCTCCTCGTATTCACAGGACGACTGGGCATCACTCCTTCCTCTAGCGGAATTTGCATATAATAATTCCATCCATTCCGCCACCAAACAATCCCCCTTTTACTCTAACTACGGATACCATCCCTCCTTTCTTCCAGAAATACCAGTGGCGGCTGCTGTTCTGGCGATACAAGAAAGGATGGAGTTCCTCAGGAGGAATGACAAAAAATTATTTCCGAGGCTCAAGTGAGTAACAAAAATTTTTTTGATAGAAAGAGAAGGGGCAATTTGAAATTAAAAAAAGGAGATAGAGTCTGGCTGTCCACGGCCAATCTGAAATTAAGTTGTCCATCAAAGAAGCTTGGTCCAAGATACCTGGGACCATTTACCATCAAGAGAAGGGTTAACCCTGTGGCATTTGAATTGGAATTACAAGCTAACTTGAAGATCCATCTGGTATTTCATTGTTCTCTATTAAAACCACACGTCCCAAGTGGGTTTCCCAATCGCAATTCAGAGGCACCTGCTCCACTGCTGGTGGAGGGAAATGAAGAGTACGAAGTGGAGGCTATCTTGAATTGTAGAAAGAGGGGTGGACAAACCCAGTTCCTCATCAAATGGAAGGGATATGGACCAGAGGATAATTCCTGGGAACCATCCACTAATGTCCATTCCCCACGGATAGTCCAAGCCTACCTCCATCGTCATCCTGAGAAACAAGCCCTAGTGGGCATCCAGAGGCTGCCCCTAAGGGGGGGCAATGTAAGAGAGTTCCTACAAGAAGAATCGCAATCGGGAACGTGCATGCGCAAAAGAGATCCCGCAGAAGAATTGCCGGTTGTGCGCAGGCGCGCTGGAATGCGCGATCGCGCACATGCAGGCACACGGCGAAGATTGGCGCCAGACGGGCTATTTAAGGTGCGCCTCTGCCTAGATTCAATGCTGACTAGTCTTCAGCTCCCCCTGTGTCCTGCTTGCTCCTGTTTGTTTCCTTGTTGCTGACCCGGCTTGTTCCTGACCCGACTCTGAGTACTCTCCTGCCCCCGGTTCCTGACTTCGGCTCTGATCCTGACTTTGGCTTTTCCTCCTGATCCTGTACTGCGCTGCCCGACTGTTATGACCCTGGCTATCCTATGACTCTGCTCCAGTCCTGTGTCCTGGCTACAAACCTGGCTCTGCTGTGCATCTCGCAATCCACTGTACCTGCCTGGTCTATTGCTACAGTACCCAAATCAGAGGATATCCTGCCTACCAAGGTCATCATCTGCAAGAGCCACAAGCAAACCTCTGGCGCTCTTGTCCCCCTGGTCCCTAGACTCCCTTTGTTCCAACTTCAGCGGGGTCAGGGCTAGTCACACAAGTGAGGCCAACCTCGTCAATTCAGTCTCCCATCAGGTACGTGACACCTGTCCAATTTACAAAAGCAAAAATATATTGTGGTGAAAGCTTCAGACAAGGGTGGTAATATTGTTACATTGCAAAGTACGCAATATGTTGAGATGTGCAAACATATTTTGAAGAACGGTGCTTGGTATAGGATGGTGGACAATCATATCCTTGGGGAGAATAAAAAATAATTTTTTCAGCTGATTAAATGTGCATTTTTACAGGGGACCATTAGTAAAGATCTGTTGGAGTTTTTTAAAACTCAAGACCCAGTTACACCCACATTCTGCACTTCCTAAAGTACATAAGAGTGTAACTGATCCACCAGGGAAGCCCATTGTGTCAGGCATCAATTGTCTTACAAGTAATGCTAGTTCTATTGTCTATGAACACCTTAGACCTCATGTTGAATTGTTACCATCTTATTTAAAGGATGCTCTTTGTGTCCTCACCATTTTAGATAGTGTGTATGTGACATCTGACATGATTTGGTGTCAATCAACATTGAGTCTCTGTATTCTAATATCCCACAGAATGAGGGGATCACGATATTAGAAAAAAGGGATTATAATAATTTAATCCTAGGATTTAATCCTCACCCACAACTTCTTTGTGTTCAATGGCTCCCACTACCTCCATCTGCAGTGGTTGGCAATAGTGACCAAGTGTGCCCTGTCATATACCAACTTGTACTTGGGGGGGGGGGGGGGGTTGGGAGCGCTGACTATTTTCTTGTGAGGAGATGTCGGTGTACCTCCTCCATATTTCAACTTCTTTTTTTTTTTATTTGGCAACCAATCTGATATTTTCTTTGTTTCTTTGTTTTAAATGGATTTTAGCTTCGTAATAAAATGTAAGTGATTTTATTCTTTGGAAGCTGTCCTCTTTAAGGCACATTTAAAGTCCTATTGCACTTTTCCTCCCCCTTCTTTAAGTGGGTGGGTGTATGATTAGATATTATGGTGTTGTTCACAGCGTTACCTACTTACACTCACGTACCAGGTGAACTGTTATTTTTTAGGAGGAATTAAAGAAAACAGGCACATTTTTTGGGTAATATTTTGTTCTTCTATGTTTACCTTCTAGATGTTCTCCAGAACATGGAAGATCCTAATTTTTTTGTTCAATTCCACTTTCAGCTTAAGATCTTTACAACGATTCTCCCAAGTGCAGAATGAATATAAAAATGTAATTAATATTTATAAATATGTACATGTATAATGTTTATTATTTGCAAACAAATATATAATATATATACAGTATACATACTATATCTATCTATGTATAGTATATACTGTATATACAGTTGCAAGAAAAAGTATGTGAACCCCTTGGAATTACGTGGAGTTTTGCATGAATTGGGCATAAAATGTGCTCTGAACGTCATCTAAGTCACAACAATAGAAGAACACAGTCTGCTGAACATAATACTATACTAACATTAGGTGTTGCCATGGTTTAATTGCACATAACATGTAAACATTCACAGTGCAGGGAGGAAAAAGTATGTGAACCTTTGAACTTAATAACTGGTTGACCCTCCTTTGGCAGCAATAACCTCAACCAAACTTTTCCTGTAGTTGCAGATCAGACCTGAACAACGATCTGGAGTAATTTTGGACCACTCCTCTTCACAAAACTGTTTCAGTGTAGCAAAATTCTTGGGATGTCTGGTGTGAATCGTTCTCTTAAGGTCATGCCACAGCATTTCAATCGGGTTGAGGTCAGGACTCTGACTGGGCCACTCCAGAAGGTGTATTCTGTGCTGTTGCAGCCATTGTTTTGTTGAATTACTTGTATGCTTTGGGTCATTGTCCTGTTGCATCACCCATCCTCTGCGGAGCTTCAGTTGGCGGACAGATGGTCGTACGTTTTCCTGCAAAATGTCTTGATAAACTCTGGAATTCATTTTCCCATCAATGACAACAATCCGTCCAGGCCCTGAGGCAGTAAAGCAGCCCCAAACCATGATGCTCCCTCCGCCATGTTTTACAGTGGGGATGAGGTTTTGATGTTGGTGTGCTGTGCCTTTTTTTCTCCACACATAGTGTTGTGTGTTCTTCCCAAACAACTCATCTGTCCACAGTATATTTTGCCAGTAGTGCTGTGGAACATCCAGGTGCTCTTTTGCAAACTTCAAACATGCTACAATATTCTTTTTGGACAGCAATGGCTTCCTCCGTGGTGTCCTCCCATGTACTCCATTCTTGTTTAATGTTTTCCTTATTGTAGATGTGTCAACAAAAATGTTGCATGTGCCAGAGATTTCTGTAGGTCTTTAGCTGACACTCTGGGATTCTTCTTTACCTCATGCAGCATTCTGCGCTGTGCTCTTGCAGTCATTTTTCACGCCTAGGGAGAGTAGCAACAGTGCTAAACGTTCTCCATTTGTAGACAGTCTGTCTTTACGTGGACACATAAACATCAAGGCTTTTGGAGATACTTTTGTAACCCTTTCCAGCTTCATGCAAGTCAACAATTCTTGATCGTAGGTCTTCTGAGAGCTCTTTTCTGCGAGGCATGGTTCACATCAGACAGTGTTTCTTGAAACCAGTAAACCCAAAACAGGTGTGTGTTTTTTAAGGGCAGGACAGCTGTCAGCAACACATCCAATATCATCACACTGATTGGAGTCAAGGTTGGCTCACTCCTGGCTCCAATTAGCTCTGGGAGAAGTCATTAAGCTAAGGCCTCACATACTTTTTCCTCCCTGCACTGTGAATGTTTACATGTTATGCGCAATTAAACCATGGCAACATCTAATGTTTGTGTTGTATTGTGTTCAGCAGACTGTGTTCTTCTATTGTTGTGACTTAGATGACGTTCAGAGCACATTTTATGCCCAATTCATGCAAAACTCCACGTAATCCCAAGGGGTTCACATACTTTTTCTTGCAACTGTATATATTATATATGTGAATGTTAATTTCATAAAAGACATTTAGTGATGAATAATATATCTAATAATCAGAGGAAAACCTACCAGGATCAGACAGATACAGATAACTAAGATTAACGAGGGGGAAAGTAAATTGAAGCAGGGCTTGTAAATTAGACTTTATTAGGTACCTATGAAACCTGTCAGTTTAAAATATGACATATTGTTTGTTGTTGTCTAAATGACCTTTTGCATGTTTGCAATGATTATGTTTAATATTGTAAGCAAATACTTTTTTTATGTGTTTTAAATGATGAATGTTTCCTTGTTCTGAAGCAAAAGTTAAAGGAAAACTACATGCAGAACACAAAATTCGACAATAAATATGTGGTTTACCATGAAGCATGAAATACACCATATTGCCAAAAGTATTGGGACGCCTAGCTTTAGTAGCACATGAACTTTAATGGCATCCCAGTCTTTAGGTTTCAATATTGAGTTAGCCTACCCTTTGCAGCTATAACAGTTTCACCTCTTCTGTGAAGGCTGTCCACAAAGTTTAGGAGTATGTTTGTGGGAATTTTTGACCATTCTTCCAGAAGCGCAGTTGTGTGGTCAGCAACTGATGTCGAACGAGAAGGCCTGGCTTGCAGTCTCCACTCTAATTCATCCCAAAGGTGTTCGGTCGGGTTGAGGTCAGGACTCTGTGCAGACCTGTCAAGTTCCTCAACCCCAAACTCACTCATCCATGTCTTAATGGACCTTGCTTTGTGCACTGCTGTGTAGTTATGTTGGAATAGGCAGGGCCCATCCCCAAACTGTTCCCACAAAGTTGAAAGCATGAAATTGTCCAAAATGTCTTGGTATGCTGATACTTTAAGAGTTCCCTTCACTGGAACTAAGGGGCCAAGCCCAACCCCTGAAGGACAACCCCACACCATAATCCTCCCCTTACACTTGGCACAGTGCAGTCAGGCAATTACAGTTTTCCTGTCCTGGAAACCACCAAGCCCAGACACATCCATCGGATTGCCAGAAAGAGATTAGTGATTTGTCACTCCAGAGAACATGTCTACACTGCTCTAGAGTCCAGTAGTGGCATGCTTTACACCACTGCGTCCGACTCTTTGCATAGCACTTGGTGATGTAAGGCTTGTATGCAGCTGCTTCCACTTTGTTATATTACCACTAACAGCTGACCATGGAATATTTAGTAGGAAGGAAATGTCATGGATGGACTTATTGCACAGGTGGCAACCTATCACGGTACCGCACTTGAATTCACTGAACTCCTGAGAGCGACCCATTCTTTCACAAATGTTTGTAGAAGCAGTTTGCATGCCTAGGTGCTTGATTTTATACACCTGTGGCCATGGAGGTGATTGGAACACCTGAATCCGAGGATTTTGAGGGGTGTCCCAATACTTTTTGTCAATATAGTGTAATACTCATACAATACATAATTCTCTGTGTTCTTGTTTGTATGAGATAAGAGACAAATTAAGTTATCTACCAGTCAAAAAATCCTACAAAAAAAAGGTGTTACAGTTTACATAAACCCAATCACTCAATTTTCACATAAGCTTTAAAGCCAAACTCCGGGAGTTATCTTTTTCCAAAATTGCATTGGTCCAGCTTGGCTCGATTTAAATATATATATCTTTCACCGCAACCGGGCCCAGACAGCACTTAGGTATTTTCCGTTATACTGCAGCTTCCCTGTCCGAACACCATCCACAGACCACACCCGCTGATCATACAGAAAATAAGACAGCACCAGACTCTTCTTAAGACAGGAAGTCAACTCCTTTATTTTTACTCAAAACACAAGATATATACACAGGGCGGAGAAACACAACCAGGAACAGGAAACACGTCATCAGCCTGCCCTCAGCCTGCCCTATCAGTGGGGAGGGCTACAGGAAACACATCAGCCCGCCCCATTGAACCAAGACACAGAACAATGGGATGTAGCACAATGTAGATAACAATGGGCAACCATGTGGCAGGAAACAATGGACAACCACATGGCAGGGAACAAAGGACAATCCCCACACCAATTCACAATACTAGGACATTCACATTCACACCCTGTACCCCTTAACAGGCACAGGGTGGGTTACAAATAATGAAGGGAACATGAGCTGACACAGGGGTCCCTCCACCCCCAAAAGTCACTCCCGTCACATATCTCCCCTTTTGGCCGGAGACGAACGCAGGAGTAAATCCCAGATGGATGTACTCTGAAGTTAGTCTCCAGTCCCTCAATGCCAGCACCCACACAGTACCCCATGCAAATTGTCCCACACCAAGCGTTACTCACCCAGCCAACCTCGGCCTCTCCCGTAGAACATACCCACCGCTGGGGAGAAGTACGGACCGGTCCTTCTCCCTGAAATCCTCTCAGCCGCTCTAGAGATGACAGGGTGCTTGGGCCGACTCCATCATGCTGTGGGGAATCTGGGCCGACTGCCCAGCATCCCTGGGGTATCCAGTTGGTGGCTGTAGTCTTATCCACAGACATCAGCTCAAGCTGCTGTTGTGAGGTGCTGATTGCATTCTCTTCTTGTAGCTCCAGCGGTGCTGGTTGTTGTGGGCAGAGGTCGACAACGCCATGCCCTGGTGCCAGCTCTTCTGCGGGAGATGGGCCGGCTGGTTCCTCCTCAGCAGAAAAGTCAATCAAATCCCCAGTCTCTGGAATTTCCACTGCTGACTCTTGGGCATGCTGCCGAACATGTCTTAGCAGTTGCCTGTATGCCCTTTCCAGATGCAGTTCTTTCTTCAGCAGGTATTGCAGATCTGGCTCAAGCTCTGAGACCCCTCTGGGACCGAACATAGCCTCTCTGCCTTCTCGCAACTCCTCCAGGGTAGGTTCTCCTTCATCGCCAAACACAAAATGATCTGTAAGGCTCTCCCACAGCAATCCAGGCCCACCAAAGTCATGTCCCTCAGGAGAGCACTCTGTTGACACCCCTAAATATTCCTGCTCTGCATACCACCGCAAAGCCCGATATCTATTGTCCAGTTGTATCTCCTGCTGGACCAGCCTGTCCAACTCAGTCACTCATTGCTCCTGGGCTCGCTCTCCTAGGAATGGCATCCATAACTTCCAATGGTCCCTGGCCCGTTCCCTTGGGGTTAGTTAGCACTTGCCTTTCTCCATACCAGCAGCCTGGAGGGCTCCTCTCCAAAGGACCTCCCAAATCCGCTGCCTGAGCTCCAGGTACTGACCCAAAGACACAGTCCTGGGGTATTTTGCAAGAACAGTCTGCAGAAGCCCTGGGAACTCTGATGCCAGGTCCATATCTCCACTGGGGTGACTGACGTCTCTTTTCCTGATCTTGAATCCTGGTGGTGGTTTGGATGTGTTTACAGGTTGGAAGCACAATCCCACCACTTGCCACCAATGTAACGGAATCGGACTCAGACAGCATTTGGGTATTTTCCGTAATACTGCAGCTTCCCTGTCCGAACACCATCCACAGACCACACCCGCTGATCATACAGGAAATAAGACAGCACCAGACTTTTCTTAAGACAGGAAGTCAACTCCTTTATTTTTACACAAAACACAAGATATATACACAGGGCGGGGAAACACAACCAGGAACAGGAAACACATCATCAGCCTGCCCCATCAGTGGGGAGGGCTACAGGAAACACATCATCAGCCCGCCCCATCCAAGGAAGACACAGAACAATGGGATGTAGCACATGGCAGATAACAATGGGTAACCACTTGGCAGGGAACAATGGACAACCACATGGCAGGGAACAAAGGACAATCATCACACCAATACACAATTCTAGGACATTCACATTCACACACTGTACCCCTAATAACATAATGAAGGGAACATGAGCTGACACAGGGGTCCCCCCACCCCCAAAAGTCACTCCCGTCACATATCTGAAATCAGGAGAAACCTTCTGCAGTGCCTCTCTTCTATAACATGGAAACATCTGCTTAGCTTGCCCCTGTGTTTGGGTTGCACAGGGGACATTGCTGGAGTAGCAATGGAAAGACCATGGCTATCACTTCAATGTAAGTTTGCAAAAATGATAATTACTAGACTTCTGTTTTAACATGTTAATATCATTTCAAAAGTAATTTCAATATTTTTGAAATGTGCAGTTTTCATTAACTACTTGCCCTACAGAGTATTTACCCCCATTCCTGACCATGTCATTGCATTCTTTTAACTGACAATTGCACGGTCATGCAACACTGCACCCAAATAAAATTTATGTCCTCTTTTTCCCACAAATTGAGCTTTCTTTTGGTGGTATTTGATCGCCTCCTTTTTATTTTTTGTGCTATAAATAGAAAAAGATATACGATTTTAAGAAAAAAACAATATTTTTGACATTTTGTTATTAAACATGTCCAGTAAAAAATTTTAAAAAGCATAAATGTAGGCCAAAATGTATTTCGCTACATGCTAAAACAAATCCCAATACATGTAAATTATTTGGTTTATGTGAAAGTTATAGTGTCTACAAATGGCTGTATATATAATGGAATTTTTTTATACTAGTAATGGTGGCGATCAGCAACTTATTGCGGGACTGCGGCAGGCATTCTGACACTGGGTGGGAACTTACTAACTGTCACTGACATCCCCAGTAACACTAATAAAAAGCACTGACACTGATTAATGACACTGGCCAGGAAGGGGTTAACATTAGAGATGAGCGAATCGAACTCGGCGAAGTGGAATTCGTTTCGAATATTAGAAAATCAAAATTTTTCCAAAAATGGCGGCGACATGTGCGGCTACGGAGCAGGGATCTCTGGGAAGGCGCGCAAACAAGGCGCGCTGACCCATAATGCATTCATTCATGACATGTGATCGCATTAGCCATTCAGCAGCCAGCCAGCCAGCACTGTGTAATGGTGGAGCTATAAATTGCGGCCATCTTACAATTCTCCATTTGCCTCTGGTCATTCAAGAGAGACAGATCTCTCTGTATTAGGGACACAGAACCGTTACTTAGGGACACAGAACCGTTACTTAGGGACACAGAACCGTTACTTAGGGACACAGAACCGTTACTTAGGGACACAGAATTGTTACTCAGGGACAGACACAGAATTGTTACTGAGGGACACAGAATTGTTACTGAGGGACACAGAATTGTTACTCAGGGACACAGAATTGTTACTCAGGGACAGACACAGAATTGTTACTGAGGGACACAGAATTGTTACTGAGGGACACAGAATTGTTACTCAGGGACAGACACAGAATTGTTACTGAGGGACACAGAATTGTTACTCAGGGACACAGAATTGTTACTCAGGGACACAGAATTGTTACTCAGGGACAGACACAGAATTGTTACTGAGGGACACAGAATTGTTACTCAGGGACAGACACAGAATTGTTACTGAGGGACACAGAATTGTTACTGAGGGACACAGAATTGTTACTGAGGGACACAGAATTGTTACTGAGGGACACAGAATTGTTACTCAGGGACACAGAATTGTTACTCAGGGACTCAGAATTGTTACTCAGGGACAGACACAGAATTGTTACTGAGGGACACAGAATTGTTACTGAGGGACACAGAATTGTTACTCAGGGACAGACACAGAATTGTTACTGAGGGACACAGAATTGTTACTGAGGGACACAGAATTGTTACTGAGGGACACAGGATTGTTACTCAGGGACACAGAATTGTTACTCGGGGACACAGAATTGTTACTCGGGGAAACAGATTTGTTACTCAGGGACAGATACAGAATTGTTACTGAGGGACACAGAATTGTTACTGAGGGACACAGAATTGTTACTCAGGGACAGACACAGAATTGTTACTGAGGGACACAGAATTTGTTACTCAGGGACAGACACAGAATTGCTACTGAGGGACACAGAATTGTTACTGAGGGACACAGAATTGTTACTGAGGGACAGACACAGAATTGTTACTGAGGGACACAGAATTGTTACTGAGGGACACAGAATTGTTACTCAGGGACACAGAATTGTTACTCAGGGACACAGAATTGTTACTCAGGGACAGACACAGAATTGTTACTGAGGGACACAGAATTGTTACTGAGGGACACAGAATTGTTACTCAGGGACACAGAATTGTTACTCAGGGAATGACACAGAATTGTTACTGAGGGACACAGAATTGTTACTCAGGGACAGACACAGGATTGTTACTGAGGGACACAGAATTGTTACTGAGGGACACACAATTGTTACTGAGGTACACAGAATTGTTACTCGGGGACACAGAATTGTTACTCGGGGACACAGAATTGTTACTGAGGGACACAGAATTGTTACTCAGGGACACAGAATTGTTACTCAGGGACACAGAATTGTTACTCGGGGACACAGAATTGTTACTCGGGGACAGACACAGAATTGTTACTGAGGGACACAGAATTGTTACTGAGGGACACAGAATTGTTACTCAGGGACACAGAATTGTTACTCAGGGACAGACACAGAATTGTTACTGAGGGACACAGAATTGTTACTCAGGGACAGACACAGAAATGTTACTGAGGGACACAGAATTGTTACTGAGGGACACAGAATTGTTACTGAGGGACACAGAATTGTTACTCAAGGACACAGAATTGTTACTCAGGGACACAGAATTGTTACTCAGGGACACAGAATTGTTACTCAGGGACACAGAATTGTTACTCAAGGACAGACACAGAATTGTTACTGAGGGACACAGAATTGTTACTGAGGGACACAGAATCGTTGAATTAAAGAGTATGTCAGACAACATGCAGAGGAGTGGCAGAGGAGGCAATGTTTTAGGAGCGAGCAGACGTGGCAGCAGAGGAAGGGGTCGAGGCAGCACTAGTCGCAGCCAGAGGCCAGTGCTCCCGGTGTCATCCAGCGGTTACTGAGGGACACAGAATTGTTACTCAGGGACAGACACAGAATTGTTACTGAGGGGCACAGAATTGTTACTGAGGGACACAGAATTGTTACTGAGGGACACAGAATTGTTACTCAGGGACACAGAATTGTTACTCAGGGACAGACACAGAATTGTTACTGAGGGACACAGAATTGTTACTGAGGGACACAGAATTGTTACTCAGGGACACAGAATTGTTACTCAGGGAATGACACAGAATTGTTACTGAGGGACACAGAATTGTTACTCAGGGACAGACACAGAATTGTTACTGAGGGACACAGAATTGTTACTGAGGGACACACAATTGTTACTGAGGGACACAGAATTGTTACTCGGGGACACAGAATTGTTACTCAGGGACAGACACAGAATTGTTACTGAGGGACACAGAATTGTTACTCAGGGACACAGAATTGTTACTCAGGGACACAGAATTGTTACTCGGGGACACAGAATTGTTACTCGGGGACAGACACAGAATTGTTACTGAGGGACACAGAATTGTTACTGAGGGACACAGAATTGTTACTCAGGGACACAGAATTGTTACTCAGGGACAGACACAGAATTGTTACTGAGGGACACAGAATTGTTACTCAGGGACAGACACAGAAATGTTACTGAGGGACACAGAATTGTTACTGAGGGATACAGAATTGTTACTGAGGGACACACAATTGTTACTCAAGGACACAGAATTGTTACTCAGGGACACAGAATTGTTACTCAGGGACACAGAATTGTTACTCAGGGACACAGAATTGTTACTCAAGGACAGACACAGAATTGTTACTGAGGGACACAGAATTGTTACTCAGGGACACAGAATCGTTGAATTAAAGAGTATGTCAGACAACATGCAGAGGAGTGGCAGAGGAGGCAATGTTTTAGGAGCGAGCAGACGTGGCAGCAGAGGAAGGGGTCGAGGCAGCACTAGTCGCAGCCAGAGGCCAGTGCTCCCGGTGTCATCCAGCGGTCGTGTCTCCACCGACAACCCTGCCGTCATCGATTGGTTGGCTCGGTCGTCTTCCTCTTCCCAGGTCACCTCTGACACCTACAGCCAACGGTCGGTGGGTTTGTCAGACACAACCGTTAGTTGGCATGGCCCGGGAGCAAGCCCACTGAAATCACGTGTCCTCTACCTGCCCCTGTCCTTTGGTGTTCCCTCACCAAGCGAAGTATCGCATGCTGTTGGGCTCAGCCCCACTGTACAGTGAGGAAGAGCTAACAGAGGGCGGTCAGGAACGGGGGGAGACATCCGCCTCTTCAGCAGCCAGGCGAAGAAGTACTGGCGAGGAGAGTGGCTCGGTAGCCGGTCTAGAGACAGGTCTGTCTCCTGACCCACACGCAGCCGAGGGGGCTAGTAGTGAGGCGGAGACCCTAATTAATGATGATGAGGCTGATCGCACTTGGCAGCCTTGTCGTCATCA
This sequence comes from Staurois parvus, assembly GCF_062004578.1. Classification (NCBI taxonomy): domain Eukaryota; kingdom Metazoa; phylum Chordata; class Amphibia; order Anura; family Ranidae; genus Staurois; species Staurois parvus. Next base: position 5,777,012 of record NW_028317994.1, on the reverse strand, counting down.
GGCTATTGCTTCCGCATCATCAGGAGAAGAGGGTGCCAGCTTGGCAGCGAGCAAAACAGTCGGTGGGTTGCCCAGGAGGCAGCAGGGTCGCAGCAGTGTCAGTGGAGGCAAACGGCCACGGAGTAGAGCACCAGCTCCACTGCAGCCTACCACCACGGCCAGTAGTGGTGCCGGTGTGCACGGAGGAAGTAGCAGTCAGCCAGTGAGGAGTAGCGGGGGCAAAGTTTCCTACTCGGCGGTGTGGCAATTTTTTGTCAAGCCGCCCGAGGAAGTAAACGTAGCCGTATGTCGACTATGTGGCCAGAAAGTCATGCGTGGCCAGGGGGCCCATGTTGGGACTACAGCGTTGCGTCAGCATATGCAGCGTCACCATTTGGTGGCCTGGGAAAACCGTGATAAAGATACGGCGGTTCTGCCTGCCTCCTCATGCTGCTGCCAGGTCCAGAGTGTCTCATGGGTCCCTGTACGGCCTCCCATTGCTGCTGTCCCCATCGCCACACTCTGCCATGTGCCACTTTCAGGTCTCCTCACACTGCTGCTGTGTTCCATTTTGTCATAGGGTGCTGGCAGATTACGGGCCTCCCATTGCTGCTGCAAGGCCTGTAATCTGCCATGGGCCCCTGTACCGCCTCCTCATGCTGCTGCCAGGTCCAGAGTGTCTAATGGGTCCCTGTACGGCCTCCCATTGCTGCTGTCTCCATCGCCACACTCTGCCATGTGCCACTTTCAGGTCTCCTCACACTGCTGGTGTGTTCCATTTTGTCATAGGGTGCTGGCAGATTACGGGCCTCCCATTGCTGCTGCCAGGCCTGTAATCTGCCATGGGCCCCTGTACCGCCTCCTCATGCTGCTGCCAGGTCCAGAGTGTCTAATGGGTCCCTGTACGGCCTCCCATTGCTGCTGTCTCCATCGCCACACTCTGCCATGTGCCACTTTCAGGTCTCCTCACACTGCTGGTGTGTTCCATTTTGTCATAGGGTGCTGGCAGATTACGGGCCTCCCATTGCTGCTGCCAGGCCCGTAATCTGCCATGGGCCCCCGTACCGCCTCCTCATGCTGCTGCCAGGTCCGGAGTCTCTCATGGGTCCCTGTACGGCCTCCCATTGCTGCTGTCTCCATCGCCACACTCTGCCATGTGCCACTTTCAGGTCTCCTCACACTGCTGGTGTGTTCCATTTTGTCATAGGGTGCTGTATGGCCTCCCATTGCTGCTGCCTCCACCGCCACACTGTGGCTCCACACTCTGGTTTTGGCCCCGTGACTGCCCAAATGAGTGAAGTGTGCGGTGATTCTAAGATCAACGGCACTCATCTGCATGTCATACTGACTGACAGTATTATTTCTCTTCCCCAGCAGACTCCAAGGGCATTTAAATTAAAGGTACAGTGTTCTGCACTAATATAAAGGCTCTCTGAAGCCTAGAAACCCTTTTTATAAGTTAAATTCGCAGCGAATATATTCGCATCGAATCGAATTTATTCCTCGAATTCGCCGAATCAGCCGAATCGAATTTTTGAATACTTCGCTCATCTCTAGTTAACATCTAGGGCAATCAAAGGGTTAACTGTGTGCTGTTTTACTGTGTGCTGTGTGTGTGTGTTTCACTGTGTATGCAGAGAATACAAAGCAGTGTGCAGGAGCTGACAAGGGAGAGATCTGTATTGATCGTGTGGTGCCAGTGGGTATCTCCAGCCGGGACCCAGTGATCAACGTGCACGCCCCCTACCTGAGGATGCAAAATCATGTATATATATATATATATATGTATGTGTGTGTGTGTGAGTTTGCGCAGCCCTTTAGCAGTAAGAGAATACCTGGTGATTCTACCATGCAGATCATTGTTTGAGCATTTCCTTTTATAAGGTGACTGCAAAATGCTCCTGCACGTGCACAAGACATGGCTGTAAAGAGACTGGAAGAGACCAGCATCAAGGAAACAAAAGAACATTAAAAAAATGTAAAAAATGTAAATTTTGATAATGATACACAGTCCTAAGCAAAGTAAACGACTGCCAGTTTAGAATTGCTATCTTCTATAGGATGCTCAAGGGTTAATGCAAGTAAAAATTAAATAACTGGTTTAGCTATAACATGAAAATTAGATGTTTTCAATCAAGGCAAGAAAATGAATGTTTGATTGCTACAGATAACTACACTACTGTGTATTATCTTGACGTTTTTAATACAATGCACTTAATTTATACACTAAGGGTCATTGTATAAAATGTTCTCTGTACAGCTGTCACAAACATTGACACAGTGAACACAAAAATGTGCCATATTGCCCTAATATGATTGGTTCCTATATTGCCAGCATCATCTAGTAGCCATAATGCATTCTTTCCCTTTTTGTCACATTCGCACAGTGACACATTTTTACATAGACTCCTAACAGTGTTATTTTTTGAATAAGGACCCATTCACACAGTCCCAATCCACTGCAGTATACCAAAAGCATGTGTGTTCATGAGTGTCTATAATATAAGTTATGTTAGCACAAACATTCAATTGAATGGGCTGTCTAACACCGCAGAAGACCAAAAATGGAGCATGTGTCATTTATGGCAATGAGGTAGTTATTGAAAGGTGTGTTGACGTGTCATTCAAAATGAATGACATTACTGTGCACCAATATACTATATGTTGTGGTAACATGAGCAGTAATGCCTGCATTATGACAAAACACTTATGTGAACTGGCCTTTAAAAACAAACTTTTTTGAGATGAGCTAATAGGTAAACCATGCTGTGTTTCTGAGATAAGAAATGACAGGAAAGCTCCTTAAAAAGACACAAACAGCAAAAAATGTAATTCATTGCAATATCATTGAAGGTGGTGGTGGTGGGGCAGGGGGTATGGGGCAGGGACATACTATAAATCCTATTTCCTGCTTTTGTACTTCCAGTCTGCAAGTCAAATTACAGCATCACCTGAATCTGAGAAGAAGAACATTTTTGTTGTATGTGGGTTGTAAAAATATTTTAGAATCTTTGGTCTTGGGAAAATTTAACAACATACACATAAGAGCATGTTTCACTGCTCATTCTAACTTAGTTCTGTAGCTAGCTTTGTCACATTTGTTTGGCATGCTAGGGCTAGAAAATTGCAGACTGTCCACAATTTTGTCTAGCAATGATTTACAATTATTGCAATTTTCTTAAGAGAGAACTACAAATGTACCTGAAAATCAGCTGAAAAATTCAAACCATCATTACTAATAAAAGAGATTGCAGTTTAAAGCCTTTCATTTGCATCTATAACAAGCCTATTATTTTTTTTAGTTGATCTGATCTGATTATTGCAAACAAAAAGATCTTTCTTTTGCGTATATAATTTTCTTACAGAACTGCTGAGTGTTACAAGTGATTGCTGGTTGTAGAGAAAATGAAAAACAACCATCATTGAAATGGTGTAATATATGTTTACATAAATGCATGTGTGTATTGATATTATGAAATGATGTTACTACGCTACATATGTCATTAGAAAATTGTAAATATGATAATATTATCTGGAGTGGAAGATATCATTTGACTCATTTTTCTATTCAAAGCAGTAAGCACATCAAAATAATATGGCATAATTATTTTTATTCTTTTTTACTATAACTACACAATATTTGAATGAGTTTGAACTGTTAATTGTTTTAATTTTTTCATTATTGTGTAGTGGGTATTTTTTTGCTTGTGGTCAACTATTATAATTCTTATGAACAGGGATTAGCTGAACATACTTATTTTTAGGTGAGTTTGCTGGACATGACTAAAGTTTGAGTACCAAATCTGAATGCCATTGAAATCAATGGGGGCTGATTGTTTAAAAAGAGTAATGGTAATTTTTCAGGCTAATAGGCAAGGGATTGTCATACAGATGGCATGGAGGCTAGGCACTACCCTGGAAAACATGTATCAAATAAAAAAAAACAAAAAAAATTAAACATTCTGTTTAGTGAGACGCAATAGTTTTAATAATGCATCAAGGTCAACTTTAGAAATGCAAAATTATATAAACTACTTCAGCTCTTTGAACATACTTAGTTTGTCTGGAGAATGAAGGGTTAGGCCCAAGCTAATGGCTGTAGTAGCAGCCTAAGCTTGTACTCCATTCCTTCAGCTCGCTCCTGGCTGGAATAATGAAAAATAATATAGATGGCTCACTTTTACAGCATATGCAATGCCCCCCTTGCCAGCACTCCCCTCCATGGTTATTGGGCTCTCTTGCTCATCCAGGACCACATTGGAAGGCACATCCATTCCTCAATGAAGTGAATGAAGCCAGAAGCAACAATTATTTTGTCACTTGTGGTTTCAAAGCTGTAAGGCAACTAACTACATAGATTTTGGTCTAACAGACCCCCAATGTTTCCTTACCTGTCAGCTGTCCAATGCTATCACATTAGGGTTTGTAACCCCCTTGTGATAGCAATAAAGTTAAATAAAAAACGTTACAGGAAATTAAATTATGCTAAAATTATTTTTAAAAAATAAACCATAATTGCACAACACATGAGAAGTATTACCACAAATGTCGGTATGAGAGCAAAAATTCTATCGCCATAGATCACCATAGTTTACTCTAAACTGATGCACAATAAAGGCTTTTAAAGTGTCACCTTTAGAAAATTTTGGGTACTATTGGTTTTTATCAAAATTAGGCACACACAGGTTTAGTATCCATTTGCTCAACACAACCCCATCTTTATATTTTATAAACAATTTGGTATTGTTTGTGTTTGCATTTAAAGTCATTTTATTATATTTTTACTGAAAGCCTGCATTTGATAAACAGATGTGCAAATATTGTGCAATTAAAAAAATTGTAACTACTGTATTTTCATTCTACAGGGCCTCTGCTTTCAGAAAATATACAGTCAGGTCCATAAATATTGGGACATCAACACAATTCTAACATTTTTGGCTCTATACACCACCACAATGGATTTGAAATTAAACGAACAAGATGTGCTTTAACTGCAGACTGTCAGCTTTAATTTGAGGGTATTTACATCCAAATCAGGTGAACGGTGTAGGAATTACAACAGTTTGCATATGTGCCTCCCACTTGTTAAGGGACCAAAAGTAATGGGACAATTGGCTTCTCAGCTGTTCCATGGCCAGGTGTGTGTTATTCCCTCATTATCCCAATTACAATGAGCAGATAAAAGGTCCAGAGTTCATTTCAAGTGTGCTATTTGCATTTGGAATCTGTTGCTGTCAACTCTCAAGATGAGATCCAAAGAGCTGTCACTATCAGTAAAGCAAGCCATCATTAGGCTGAAAAAACAAAACAAACCCATCAGAGAGATAGCAAAAACATTAGGCGTGGCCAAAACAACTGTTTGGAACTTTCTTAAAAAGAAGGAATGCACCGGTGAGCTCAGCAACACCAAAAGACCCGGAAGACCACGGAAAACAACTGTGGTGGATGATCGAAGAATTCTTTCCCTGGTGAAGAAAACACCCTTCACAACAGTTGGCCAGATCAAAAACACTCTCCAGGAGGTAGGTGTATGTGTGTCAAAGTCAACAATTAAGAGAAGACTTCACCAGAGTGAATACAGAGGGTTCACCACAAGATGTAAACCATTGGTGAGCCTCAAAAACAGGAAGGCCAGATTAGAGTTTGCCGAACAACATCTAAAAAAGCCTTCACAGTTCTGGAACAACATCCTATGGACAGATGAGACCAAGATCAACTTGTACCAGAGTGATGGGAAGAGAAGAGTATGGAGAAGGAAAGGAACTGCTCATGATCCTAAGCATACCACCTCATCAGTGAAGCATGGTGGTGGTAGTGTCATGGGGTGGGCATGTATGGCTGCCAATGGAACTGGTTCTCTTGTATTTATTGATGATGTGACTGCTGAGAAAAGCAGCAGGATGAATTCTGAAGTGCTTCGGGCAATATTATCTGCTCATATTCAGCCAAATGATTCAGAACTCATTGGACGCCGCTTCACAGTGCAGATGGACAATGACCCAAAGCATACTGCAAAAGCAACCAAAGAGTTTTTTAAGGGAAAGAAGTGGAATGGTATGCAATGGCCAAGTCAATCACCTGACCTGAATCTGATTGAGCATGCATTTCACTTACTGAAGACAAAACTGAAGAGAAAATGCCCCAAGAACAAGCAGGAACTGAAGACAGTTGCAGTAGAGGCCTGACAGAGCATCACCAGGGATGAAACCCAGCATCTGGTGATGTCTGTGCATTCCAGACTTCAGGCTGTAATTGACTGCAAAGGATTTGCAACCAAGTATTAAAAAGTGAAAGTTTGATTTATGATTATTATTCTGTCCCATTACTTTTGGTCCCTTAACAAGTAGGAGACACATATGCAAACTGTTGTAATTCCTACACCGTTCACCTGATTTGGATGTAAATACCCTCAAATTAAAGCTGACAGTCTGCAGTTAAAGCACATCTTGTTTGTTTCATTTCAAATCCATTGTGGTGGTATATAGAGCCAAAAATGTTAGAATTGTGTTGATGTCCCAATATTTATGGACCTGACTGTATATATAACGATTTAGGAGTTTTAGGTAATTGTCTGGCTAAAGTGAAGATTTCTTCATGTGTGCAAAACCTGAAAAAAATTGCTGTGCCGTAAAGGTCATGTGTGAAAATAGCACCAATTTCGAGCATGGGCATGATGACGTAAGCACGTCAATGCGGTTTGCCCACAGGTCATGTGAGCGTCATTATTGCTGCTGCTTATTCATCTCTGTAGTTGGCAATGATGTTTGGAGAAATCAGCGGTATTGTAGACATTCCAATACGGCATTAGTTACTGGAATATTAAAGGGACAGACCGGAATATTATACTCTGTTTAGAGCAGCGGTCGCCAGCCTTTCAGACCTCAGGGACCACTGAATTCATAATTTTAAATCCTGCGGACCACTAATATGAATTTTTTTATATTTTAATAATTTTTATTGGACATTTTTACATAAGAAAACAGGATATACCCGCGTGCAGTAGATAAAAATTCTACAGTCATTGATAAAATTAGAGAAAAAAAAAAACAGGTAAACAGAACAGAAATAAAGAAAAAAAAATCATAAAAAGACCAGTGACTCAGTAACATTTACATTTAAAATTCCAAAACTTAGAGAGATCAGCTAAAGAACTTTCTACCATAGTGAGGTGTTCACACAGGTGGGTTTGTTTGGTACCATCTGTGCCAAGGTTTCCATAGGGCAAGTACTTTTTTATATTTACTTTTGCTAGAGATCACCGCAAGTTCATAAGAACAGTGCCTGTGAACTAATGCGATAGCATCAAACGCAGTGGGTGGATGAGAGGTTTTCCAAGATCTAATGATACTCAATCTAGCTGCCAAAAGAATGTGGGTGACAGAGTGTTTAGCATGGGGGTTAATACAGTCAATATTTAAAGTCAGTAATGCTAAATCAGGATTTAGGGGAACAGAAGACTGTAAAACAGCAGATAAAATTTTAAAAATTGTAGACCAGAAGTTTTTTATAAGTGGAAAACGCCAAAAGATGTGAATAAAGTTCCCAGGGTTCCTTCAGTTCCTCCAGCACAAAGGAGATACGTGGTTAATAAAACACACCATTTTAACGGGAGTGAGATACCATCTAAGGTATATTTTTTGTGTTAATTCCCATAGTGTTGAGCAGCAAGTGGCTAAGTAAATTGATTGAAATGCGTGAAGCCATTGTTGCTCAGTATTAATGTAGGCAAGATCATCCTCCCATTGGAGAAGTGGTTTAACCTTAGTAAATGCTTTGTTTTTGTTTAAGATATTGTAGAAAAGTGAAATACCTTTGGTTTTAGTAGTGGAGCGAGAGATATAGTTCCAAACGGGTTTAGGAAGTTTGTAAAAGGGGTAGGATTGTTTAGATAAGCAATGGGATATCCTAAGGTAGGTGAAAAGTAATTGAGGAGGTAGGTGGAATTCTTGTTGAAGAGACATGAATGATTTAAGGGAGGAGTCATTAAAAAAATCCTGAATGTATGCTATGCCGCATGCGGACAAGTGGCGTATAGGAATATCTGGGGTAAGATGTATTAAAATGTGCAGAGGAAGATTAGGCATCACTGATTGCATGGAAGGAGAAGGAGCACAGATGAAAATCTGCCATGCAGAAATTGTCGCTGACATAGGCGGAGGGAGAGTGGGTGAGATCGGAATCCCTAGGGATATTCCTAAGCATCATGCACTTATATTCTCTCCTTGAATGTAGGTAGATTCTATTTGACTCCACAATGTAGCAGTAGATGAGGTATTAAACCATTCTCTCAGTTGTGAAAGTATCGTTGCTGTTTAGTAATCACTAAATTTAATATATCCAGAGCCTCCTACTGATCTATGTTTTGTAAGTGTTGCATGAGCGCAGCAGGGTTTTTTTCCCTGCCACATGTATTTGTTTAACAAGGTTTGTAAGGATTTGAAGTACGAACGTGGGATGGGAATGGGGAGGATTCTAAATAAATAAATAAAGCAGCTGGGGAAGAATAGACATTTTAAAGGCAGCAAGCCTGCCAGCCCGGGAGAGCTCATGTTGTTGTAATGATTGCAATTCTTGTTGCATTTTTGAGAGAAATGGAATGTAGTTGGCCGAAAACAGACCTTTAACTGATTTTGTTAGTCGTATTCCTAAGTAAGATATGCCGGAGTCGATCCCAAGCAAAGGGGAATTGATTCTGCAATATATTCCTGGTGATACCATCTAGACCTAGATCCAATATTACGGATTTGTTCTCATTAACTTTATAATACGACACTTTGCTGAACCAATTTAGAGTGCGACATACCTCGGTCAAAGAGGAAGCTGGATCGGAAATGAAAAGGATAACGTCATTGGCAAACAAACTTAGTTTGTGGGTGCAATGACCAATAGAGAAGCCTTTTATGTTTGGATTAGAGCGTATATGCTCCACTAGGCGTTCCATAAGAAGATTAAAAATTAACAGCGATAATGGGCATCCTTGCCTCGTTCCGTTGGTGAAAGGGATGCGATAACATGTTCGAGGAATAAACCTGAGCCGAAGGGGTAGTATAGAGGGCTAAAATTGCGCTTAGGATAGGGCCCTGAAATCCAAATTTGAGTATTACCTGATGAAGATAATTCCAATGGACCCTATCAAATGCCTTCTCTGCATCCAGGGATAGAAGCAGAGAAGGTGTTTGAGAGAACTCGGCATGGTGTATAAGATCTATCAATCGTCTGGTTGCATCTGAGGTTTTACGAAATTTGGTGAAACTGGATTGGTCACGATGTATTAGATGAGGAAGAATATTATTCAATCTAGTCACTATTAGTTTAGCATAAATTTCCAAATCAAGGTTCAGTAAAGAGATTGGTCTGAAATTTTGCGGGGATGTAGGTTCCTTGCCTGGTTTCGGTAGTGTAATTATGAGCATTTCAGAGGGGAAAGATGAAGAGGAAGCAGATAAATTGTAAATGGAGCATAGATGAGTTGTTAGAATAGAGAGGAATTGTTTGTAGTATTCAGCCGTCAGACCATCAGGCCCCGGAGATTTGCCAATAGAGAGAGATTGAATTGTGGAGATAATTTAATGGTGGGTGAATGGGGCATTGAGAGTAGAGATGAGCGAAGAAATGAAAAATTCGATTCGACTGATTCGGCGAATTCGTGGACAATATTCGATTCGAGTCGAATAAATTCGCTGTGAATTTAACTTAAAAAAGGGTGTTTCTAGGCTTCAGAGAGACTTAATATTAGTGCAGAACACTGTACCTTTAATTTAAATGCCCTTGGAGTCTGCTGGGGAAGAGAAATAATACTGTCTGTCAGTATGACATGCAGATGAGTGCCGTCGATCTTAGAATCACTGCACACTTCACTCCTTTGGCCAGTCACGGGGCCAAAACCAGTGTTTGGAGCCACAGTGTGGCGGTGGAGGCAGCAGCAATGGGAGGCCATACAGCAACCTATGACAAAATGGAAACCAGCAGGAGCGTGAGGAGACCTGAAAGTGGCACATGGCAGAGTGGGAGCAATGGGAGGCGGTACAGGGACCCAGGTCACACTATGGGCCCAGCAGCAGCGTGACCAGGCGGTACGGGGGCCCATGGCCGATATGGGGCTTGGTGGCACCTATGGAAGGCCTGTAATCTGCCAGCAACCTATGACAAAATGGACAACCGCAGGAGTGTGAGGAGATTTCAAAGTGGCACATGGCAGAGTGGAAGCAATGGAAGGCCGTACAGGGACCCAGGTCACACTGTGGGACCAGCATCAGCGTGAACAGGCGGTACGGGGGCCCATGGCCGATTTGACCTCATTCATCCCATAGTCCTGCCGACTCACGAATAGCGTGGCCTCCTCAAAGGGCCTGAGCAAGCGCAGGTGTCACACATGAGCTGCCAATGGCTGACATCTAAGTTACACAGGGAGTACCTTTATCCGCTTTTAACATCAGGAAATCTGTGATGGCCTTTAGCTGTTCGTAAAGGCGGTCTAACATATGTAGGGTTGAATTCCACCTTGTTGCAACGTCACAGCATGAGGAGTCGGTACGGGGGCCCATGGCAGATTACATGTCTGGCAGCAGCTATGTGAGGCCCGTAATCTGCCTGCACCCTATGTCAAAAAATTTAACACACCAGCAGTGTGAAGAGACCTGAAAGTGGCACATGGCAGCAGAGTGTGGCGATGGAGACAGCAGCAATGGGAGGCCGTACAGGGACCCATGAGAGACTCTGGACTTGGCAGCAGCATGAGGAGGCGGTATATAGGGGCCCATGGCAGATTAGGGGCCTGGCAGCAGCTATGTGAGGCCCGTAATCTGCCTGCACCCTATGTCAAAAAATTTAACACACCAGCAGTGTGAAGAGACCTGAAAGTGGCACATGGCAGCAGAGTGTGGCGATGGAGACAGCAGCAATGGGAGGCCATACAGGGACCCATGACAGACTCTGGACTTGGCAGCAGCATGAGGAGGCGGTATATAGGGGCCCATGGCAGATTAGGGGCCTGGCAGCAGCTATGTGAGGCCCGTAATCTGCCTGCACCCTATGTCAAAAAATGTAACACACCAGCAGTGTGTGAGGAGACCTGAAAGTGGCACATGGCAGAGTGTGGCGATGGAGACAGCAGCAATGGGAGGCCGTACAGGGACCCATGAGAGACTCTGGACCTGGCAGCAGCATGAGGAAGCGGTATATAGGGGCCTATGGCAGATTAGGGGCCTGGCAGCAGCTATAGGAGGCCCATAATCTGCCAGCACCCTATGTCAAAAAATTCTACACACCAGCAGTGTGAGGAGACCTGAAAGTGGCACATGGCAGCAGAGTGTGGCGATGGAGACAGCAGCAATGGGAGGCCGTACAGGGACCCATGACAGACTCTAGACTTGGCAGCAGCATGAGGAGGCGGTATATAGGGGCCCATGGCAGATTAGGGGCCTGGCAGCAGCTATGTGAGGCCCGTAATCTGCCTGCACCCTATGTCAAAAAATTTAACACACCAGCAGTGTGAAGAGACCTGAAAGTGGCACATGGCAGCAGAGTGTGGCGATGGAGACAGCAGCAATGGGAGGCCATACAGGGACCCATGAGAGACTCTGGACTTGGCAGCAGCATGAGGAGGCGGTATATAGGGGCCCATGGCAGATTAGGGGCCTGGCAGCAGCTATGTGAGGCCCGTAATCTGCCTGCACCCTATGTCAAAAAATTTAACACACCAGCAGTGTGAAGAGACCTGAAAGTGGCACATGGCAGCAGAGTGTGGCGATGGAGACAGCAGCAATGGGAGGCCATACAGGGACCCATGACAGACTCTGGACTTGGCAGCAGCATGAGGAGGCGGTATATAGGGGCCCATGGCAGATTAGGGGCCTGGCAGCAGCTATGTGAGGCCCGTAATCTGCCTGCACCCTATGTCAAAAAATTTAACACACCAGCAGTGTGAAGAGACCTGAAAGTGGCACATGGCAGCAGAGTGTGGCGATGGAGACAGCAGCAATGGGAGGCCATACAGGGACCCATGACAGACTCTGGACTTGGCAGCAGCATGAGGAGGCGGTATATAGGGGCCCATGGCAGATTAGGGGCCTGGCAGCAGCTATGTGAGGCCCGTAATCTGCCTGCACCCTATGTCAAAAAATTTAACACACCAGCAGTGTGAAGAGACCTGAAAGTGGCACATGGCAGCAGAGTGTGGCGATGGAGACAGCAGCAATGGGAGGCCGTACAGGGACCCATGAGAGACTCTAGACTTGGCAGCAGCATGAGGAGGCGGTATATAGGGGCCCATGGCAGATTAGGGGCCTGGCAGCAGCTATGTGAGGCCCGTAATCTGCCTGCACCCTATGTCAAAAAATTTAACACACCAGCAGTGTGAAGAGACCTGAAAGTGGCACATGGCAGCAGAGTGTGGCGATGGAGACAGCAGCAATGGGAGGCCGTACAGGGACCCATGAGAGACTCTGGACTTGGCAGCAGCATGAGGAGGCGGTATATAGGGGCCCATGGCAGATTAGGGGCCTGGCAGCAGCTATGTGAGGCCCGTAATCTGCCTGCACCCTATGTCAAAAAATTTAACACACCAGCAGTGTGAAGAGACCTGAAAGTGGCACATGGCAGCAGAGTGTGGCGATGGAGACAGCAGCAATGGGAGGCCATACAGGGACCCATGACAGACTCTGGACTTGGCAGCAGCATGAGGAGGCGGTATATAGGGGCCCATGGCAGATTAGGGGCCTGGCAGCAGCTATGTGAGGCCCGTAATCTGCCTGCACCCTATGTCAAAAAATGTAACACACCAGCAGTGTGTGAGGAGACCTGAAAGTGGCACATGGCAGAGTGTGGCGATGGAGACAGCAGCAATGGGAGGCCGTACAGGGACCCATGAGAGACTCTGGACCTGGCAGCAGCATGAGGAAGCGGTATATAGGGGCCTATGGCAGATTAGGGGCCTGGCAGCAGCTATAGGAGGCCCATAATCTGCCAGCACCCTATGTCAAAAAATTCTACACACCAGCAGTGTGTGAGGAGACCTGAAAGTGGCACATGGCAGAGTGTGGCGATGGAGACAGCAGCAATGGGAGGCCGTACAGGGACCCATGAGAGACTCTGGACCTGGCAGCAGCATGAGGAGGCGGTATATAGGGGCCTATGGCAGATTAGGGGCCTGGCAGCAGCTATAGGAGGCCCATAATCTGCCAGCACCCTATGTCAAAAAATTCTACACACCAGCAGTGTGAGGAGACCTGAAAGTGGCACATGGCAGCAGAGTGTGGCGATGGAGACAGCAGCAATGGGAGGCCGTACAGGGACCCATGACAGACTCTAGACTTGGCAGCAGCATGAGGAGGCGGTATATAGGGGCCCATGGCAGATTAGGGGCCTGGCAGCAGCTATGTGAGGCCCGTAATCTGCCTGCACCCTATGTCAAAAAATTCTACACACCAGCAGTGTGAGGAGACCTGAAAGTGGCACATGGCAGCAGAGTGTGGCGATGGAGACAGCAGCAATGGGAGGCCGTACAGGGACCCATGACAGACTCTAGACTTGGCAGCAGCATGAGGAGGCGGTATATAGGGGCCCATGGCAGATTAGGGGCCTGGCAGCAGCTATGTGAGGCCCGTAATCTGCCTGCACCCTATGTCAAAAAATTTAACACACCAGCAGTGTGAAGAGACCTGAAAGTGGCACATGGCAGCAGAGTGTGGCGATGGAGACAGCAGCAATGGGAGGCCATACAGGGACCCATGACAGACTCTGGACTTGGCAGCAGCATGAGGAGGCGGTATATAGGGGCCCATGGCAGATTAGGGGCCTGGCAGCAGCTATGTGAGGCCCGTAATCTGCCTGCACCCTATGTCAAAAAATGTAACACACCAGCAGTGTGTGAGGAGACCTGAAAGTGGCACATGGCAGAGTGTGGCGATGGAGACAGCAGCAATGGGAGGCCGTACAGGGACCCATGAGAGACTCTGGACCTGGCAGCAGCATGAGGAAGCGGTATATAGGGGCCTATGGCAGATTAGGGGCCTGGCAGCAGCTATAGGAGGCCCATAATCTGCCAGCACCCTATGTCAAAAAATTCTACACACCAGCAGTGTGTGAGGAGACCTGAAAGTGGCACATGGCAGAGTGTGGCGATGGAGACAGCAGCAATGGGAGGCCGTACAGGGACCCATGAGAGACTCTGGACCTGGCAGCAGCATGAGGAGGCGGTATATAGGGGCCTATGGCAGATTAGGGGCCTGGCAGCAGCTATAGGAGGCCCATAATCTGCCAGCACCCTATGTCAAAAAATGTAACACACCAGCAGTGTGTGAGGAGACCTGAAAGTGGCACATGGCAGAGTGTGGCGATGGAGACAGCAGCAATGGGAGGCCGTACAGGGACCCATGAGAGACTCTGGACCTGGCAGCAGCATGAGGAAGCGGTATATAGGGGCCTATGGCAGATTAGGGGCCTGGCAGCAGCTATAGGAGGCCCATAATCTGCCAGCACCCTATGTCAAAAAATTCTACACACCAGCAGTGTGTGAGGAGACCTGAAAGTGGCACATGGCAGAGTGTGGCGATGGAGACAGCAGCAATGGGAGGCCGTACAGGGACCCATGAGAGACTCTGGACCTGGCAGCAGCATGAGGAGGCGGTATATAGGGGCCTATGGCAGATTAGGGGCCTGGCAGCAGCTATAGGAGGCCCATAATCTGCCAGCACCCTATGTCAAAAAATTCTACACACCAGCAGTGTGAGGAGACCTGAAAGTGGCACATGGCAGCAGAGTGTGGCGATGGAGACAGCAGCAATGGGAGGCCGTACAGGGACCCATGACAGACTCTAGACTTGGCAGCAGCATGAGGAGGCGGTATATAGGGGCCCATGGCAGATTAGGGGCCTGGCAGCAGCTATGTGAGGCCCGTAATCTGCCTGCACCCTATGTCAAAAAATTTAACACACCAGCAGTGTGAAGAGACCTGAAAGTGGCACATGGCAGCAGAGTGTGGCGATGGAGACAGCAGCAATGGGAGGCCATACAGGGACCCATGACAGACTCTGGACTTGGCAGCAGCATGAGGAGGCGGTATATAGGGGCCCATGGCAGATTAGGGGCCTGGCAGCAGCTATGTGAGGCCCGTAATCTGCCTGCACCCTATGTCAAAAAATTTAACACACCAGCAGTGTGAAGAGACCTGAAAGTGGCACATGGCAGCAGAGTGTGGCGATGGAGACAGCAGCAATGGGAGGCCGTACAGGGACCCATGAGAGACTCTGGACTTGGCAGCAGCATGAGGAGGCGGTATATAGGGGCCCATGGCAGATTAGGGGCCTGGCAGCAGCTATGTGAGGCCCGTAATCTGCCTGCACCCTATGTCAAAAAATTTAACACACCAGCAGTGTGAAGAGACCTGAAAGTGGCACATGGCAGCAGAGTGTGGCGATGGAGACAGCAGCAATGGGAGGCCATACAGGGACCCATGACAGACTCTGGACTTGGCAGCAGCATGAGGAGGCGGTATATAGGGGCCCATGGCAGATTAGGGGCCTGGCAGCAGCTATGTGAGGCCCGTAATCTGCCTGCACCCTATGTCAAAAAATTTAACACACCAGCAGTGTGAAGAGACCTGAAAGTGGCACATGGCAGCAGAGTGTGGCGATGGAGACAGCAGCAATGGGAGGCCGTACAGGGACCCATGAGAGACTCTGGACTTGGCAGCAGCATGAGGAGGCGGTATATAGGGGCCCATGGCAGATTAGGGGCCTGGCAGCAGCTATGTGAGGCCCGTAATCTGCCTGCACCCTATGTCAAAAAATTTAACACACCAGCAGTGTGAAGAGACCTGAAAGTGGCACATGGCAGCAGAGTGTGGCGATGGAGACAGCAGCAATGGGAGGCCGTACAGGGACCCATGACAGACTCTGGACTTGGCAGCAGCATGAGGAGGCGGTATATAGGGGCCCATGGCAGATTAGGGGCCTGGCAGCAGCTATGTGAGGCCCGTAATCTGCCTGCACCCTATGTCAAAAAATTTAACACACCAGCAGTGTGAAGAGACCTGAAAGTGGCACATGGCAGCAGAGTGTGGCGATGGAGACAGCAGCAATGGGAGGCCATACAGGGACCCATGACAGACTCTGGACTTGGCAGCAGCATGAGGAGGCGGTATATAGGGGCCCATGGCAGATTAGGGGCCTGGCAGCAGCTATGTGAGGCCCGTAATCTGCCTGCACCCTATGTCAAAAAATGTAACACACCAGCAGTGTGTGAGGAGACCTGAAAGTGGCACATGGCAGAGTGTGGCGATGGAGACAGCAGCAATGGGAGGCCGTACAGGGACCCATGAGAGACTCTGGACCTGGCAGCAGCATGAGGAAGCGGTATATAGGGGCCTATGGCAGATTAGGGGCCTGGCAGCAGCTATAAGAGGCCCATAATCTGCCAGCACCCTATGTCAAAAAATTCTACACACCAGCAGTGTGTGAGGAGACCTGAAAGTGGCACATGGCAGAGTGTGGCGATGGAGACAGCAGCAATGGGAGGCCGTACAGGGACCCATGAGAGACTCTGGACCTGGCAGCAGCATGAGGAGGCGGTATATAGGGGCCTATGGCAGATTAGGGGCCTGGCAGCAGCTATAGGAGGCCCATAATCTGCCAGCACCCTATGTCAAAAAATTCTACACACCAGCAGTGTGAGGAGACCTGAAAGTGGCACATGGCAGCAGAGTGTGGCGATGGAGACAGCAGCAATGGGAGGCCGTACAGGGACCCATGACAGACTCTAGACTTGGCAGCAGCATGAGGAGGCGGTATATAGGGGCCCATGGCAGATTAGGGGCCTGGCAGCAGCTATGTGAGGCCCGTAATCTGCCTGCACCCTATGTCAAAAAATTCTACACACCAGCAGTGTGAGGAGACCTGAAAGTGGCACATGGCAGCAGAGTGTGGCGATGGAGACAGCAGCAATGGGAGGCCGTACAGGGACCCATGACAGACTCTAGACTTGGCAGCAGCATGAGGAGGCGGTATATAGGGGCCCATGGCAGATTAGGGGCCTGGCAGCAGCTATGTGAGGCCCGTAATCTGCCTGCACCCTATGTCAAAAAATTTAACACACCAGCAGTGTGAAGAGACCTGAAAGTGGCACATGGCAGCAGAGTGTGGCGATGGAGACAGCAGCAATGGGAGGCCATACAGGGACCCATGACAGACTCTGGACTTGGCAGCAGCATGAGGAGGCGGTATATAGGGGCCCATGGCAGATTAGGGGCCTGGCAGCAGCTATGTGAGGCCCGTAATCTGCCTGCACCCTATGTCAAAAAATGTAACACACCAGCAGTGTGTGAGGAGACCTGAAAGTGGCACATGGCAGAGTGTGGCGATGGAGACAGCAGCAATGGGAGGCCGTACAGGGACCCATGAGAGACTCTGGACCTGGCAGCAGCATGAGGAAGCGGTATATAGGGGCCTATGGCAGATTAGGGGCCTGGCAGCAGCTATAGGAGGCCCATAATCTGCCAGCACCCTATGTCAAAAAATTCTACACACCAGCAGTGTGTGAGGAGACCTGAAAGTGGCACATGGCAGAGTGTGGCGATGGAGACAGCAGCAATGGGAGGCCGTACAGGGACCCATGAGAGACTCTGGACCTGGCAGCAGCATGAGGAGGCGGTATATAGGGGCCTATGGCAGATTAGGGGCCTGGCAGCAGCTATAGGAGGCCCATAATCTGCCAGCACCCTATGTCAAAAAATGTAACACACCAGCAGTGTGTGAGGAGACCTGAAAGTGGCACATGGCAGAGTGTGGCGATGGAGACAGCAGCAATGGGAGGCCGTACAGGGACCCATGAGAGACTCTGGACCTGGCAGCAGCATGAGGAAGCGGTATATAGGGGCCTATGGCAGATTAGGGGCCTGGCAGCAGCTATAGGAGGCCCATAATCTGCCAGCACCCTATGTCAAAAAATTCTACACACCAGCAGTGTGTGAGGAGACCTGAAAGTGGCACATGGCAGAGTGTGGCGATGGAGACAGCAGCAATGGGAGGCCGTACAGGGACCCATGAGAGACTCTGGACCTGGCAGCAGCATGAGGAGGCGGTATATAGGGGCCTATGGCAGATTAGGGGCCTGGCAGCAGCTATAGGAGGCCCATAATCTGCCAGCACCCTATGTCAAAAAATTCTACACACCAGCAGTGTGAGGAGACCTGAAAGTGGCACATGGCAGCAGAGTGTGGCGATGGAGACAGCAGCAATGGGAGGCCGTACAGGGACCCATGACAGACTCTAGACTTGGCAGCAGCATGAGGAGGCGGTATATAGGGGCCCATGGCAGATTAGGGGCCTGGCAGCAGCTATGTGAGGCCCGTAATCTGCCTGCACCCTATGTCAAAAAATTTAACACACCAGCAGTGTGAAGAGACCTGAAAGTGGCACATGGCAGCAGAGTGTGGCGATGGAGACAGCAGCAATGGGAGGCCATACAGGGACCCATGACAGACTCTGGACTTGGCAGCAGCATGAGGAGGCGGTATATAGGGGCCCATGGCAGATTAGGGGCCTGGCAGCAGCTATGTGAGGCCCGTAATCTGCCTGCACCCTATGTCAAAAAATTTAACACACCAGCAGTGTGAAGAGACCTGAAAGTGGCACATGGCAGCAGAGTGTGGCGATGGAGACAGCAGCAATGGGAGGCCGTACAGGGACCCATGAGAGACTCTGGACTTGGCAGCAGCATGAGGAGGCGGTATATAGGGGCCCATGGCAGATTAGGGGCCTGGCAGCAGCTATGTGAGGCCCGTAATCTGCCTGCACCCTATGTCAAAAAATTTAACACACCAGCAGTGTGAAGAGACCTGAAAGTGGCACATGGCAGCAGAGTGTGGCGATGGAGACAGCAGCAATGGGAGGCCATACAGGGACCCATGACAGACTCTGGACTTGGCAGCAGCATGAGGAGGCGGTATATAGGGGCCCATGGCAGATTAGGGGCCTGGCAGCAGCTATGTGAGGCCCGTAATCTGCCTGCACCCTATGTCAAAAAATTTAACACACCAGCAGTGTGAAGAGACCTGAAAGTGGCACATGGCAGCAGAGTGTGGCGATGGAGACAGCAGCAATGGGAGGCCATACAGGGACCCATGACAGACTCTGGACTTGGCAGCAGCATGAGGAGGCGGTATATAGGGGCCCATGGCAGATTAGGGGCCTGGCAGCAGCTATGTGAGGCCCATAATCTGCCAGCACCCTATGTCAAAAAATTCTACACACCAGCAGTGTGTGAGGAGACCTGAAAGTGGCACATGGCAGAGTGTGGCGATGGAGACAGCAGCAATGGGAGGCCGTACAGGGACCCATGAGAGACTCTGGACCTGGCAGCAGCATGAGGAGGCGGTATATAGGGGCCTATGGCAGATTAGGGGCCTGGCAGCAGCTATAGGAGGCCCATAATCTGCCAGCACCCTATGTCAAAAAATTCTACACACCAGCAGTGTGTGAGGAGACCTGAAAGTGGCACATGGCAGAGTGTGGCGATGGAGACAGCAGCAATGGGAGGCCGTACAGGGACCCATGAGAGACTCTGGACCTGGCAGCAGCATGAGGAGGCGGTATATAGGGGCCTATGGCAGATTAGGGGCCTGGCAGCAGCTATAGGAGGCCCATAATCTGCCAGCACCCTATGTCAAAAAATGTAACACACCAGCAGTGTGTGAGGAGACCTGAAAGTGGCACATGGCAGAGTGTGGCGATGGAGACAGCAGCAATGGGAGGCCGTACAGGGACCCATGAGAGACTCTGGACCTGGCAGCAGCATGAGGAAGCGGTATATAGGGGCCTATGGCAGATTAGGGGCCTGGCAGCAGCTATAGGAGGCCCATAATCTGCCAGCACCCTATGTCAAAAAATTCTACACACCAGCAGTGTGTGAGGAGACCTGAAAGTGGCACATGGCAGAGTGTGGCGATGGAGACAGCAGCAATGGGAGGCCGTACAGGGACCCATGAGAGACTCTGGACCTGGCAGCAGCATGAGGAGGCGGTATATAGGGGCCTATGGCAGATTAGGGGCCTGGCAGCAGCTATAGGAGGCCCATAATCTGCCAGCACCCTATGTCAAAAAATTCTACACACCAGCAGTGTGAGGAGACCTGAAAGTGGCACATGGCAGCAGAGTGTGGCGATGGAGACAGCAGCAATGGGAGGCCGTACAGGGACCCATGACAGACTCTAGACTTGGCAGCAGCATGAGGAGGCGGTATATAGGGGCCCATGGCAGATTAGGGGCCTGGCAGCAGCTATGTGAGGCCCGTAATCTGCCTGCACCCTATGTCAAAAAATTTAACACACCAGCAGTGTGAAGAGACCTGAAAGTGGCACATGGCAGCAGAGTGTGGCGATGGAGACAGCAGCAATGGGAGGCCATACAGGGACCCATGACAGACTCTGGACTTGGCAGCAGCATGAGGAGGCGGTATATAGGGGCCCATGGCAGATTAGGGGCCTGGCAGCAGCTATGTGAGGCCCGTAATCTGCCTGCACCCTATGTCAAAAAATTTAACACACCAGCAGTGTGAAGAGACCTGAAAGTGGCACATGGCAGCAGAGTGTGGCGATGGAGACAGCAGCAATGGGAGGCCGTACAGGGACCCATGAGAGACTCTGGACTTGGCAGCAGCATGAGGAGGCGGTATATAGGGGCCCATGGCAGATTAGGGGCCTGGCAGCAGCTATGTGAGGCCCGTAATCTGCCTGCACCCTATGTCAAAAAATTTAACACACCAGCAGTGTGAAGAGACCTGAAAGTGGCACATGGCAGCAGAGTGTGGCGATGGAGACAGCAGCAATGGGAGGCCGTACAGGGACCCATGAGAGACTCTGGACTTGGCAGCAGCATGAGGAGGCGGTATATAGGGGCCCATGGCAGATTAGGGGCCTGGCAGCAGCTATGTGAGGCCCGTAATCTGCCTGCACCCTATGTCAAAAAATTTAACACACCAGCAGTGTGAAGAGACCTGAAAGTGGCACATGGCAGCAGAGTGTGGCGATGGAGACAGCAGCAATGGGAGGCCATACAGGGACCCATGACAGACTCTGGACTTGGCAGCAGCATGAGGAGGCGGTATATAGGGGCCCATGGCAGATTAGGGGCCTGGCAGCAGCTATGTGAGGCCCGTAATCTGCCTGCACCCTATGTCAAAAAATGTAACACACCAGCAGTGTGTGAGGAGACCTGAAAGTGGCACATGGCAGAGTGTGGCGATGGAGACAGCAGCAATGGGAGGCCGTACAGGGACCCATGAGAGACTCTGGACCTGGCAGCAGCATGAGGAAGCGGTATATAGGGGCCTATGGCAGATTAGGGGCCTGGCAGCAGCTATAGGAGGCCCATAATCTGCCAGCACCCTATGTCAAAAAATTCTACACACCAGCAGTGTGTGAGGAGACCTGAAAGTGGCACATGGCAGAGTGTGGCGATGGAGACAGCAGCAATGGGAGGCCGTACAGGGACCCATGAGAGACTCTGGACCTGGCAGCAGCATGAGGAGGCGGTATATAGGGGCCTATGGCAGATTAGGGGCCTGGCAGCAGCTATAGGAGGCCCATAATCTGCCAGCACCCTATGTCAAAAAATTCTACACACCAGCAGTGTGAGGAGACCTGAAAGTGGCACATGGCAGCAGAGTGTGGCGATGGAGACAGCAGCAATGGGAGGCCGTACAGGGACCCATGACAGACTCTAGACTTGGCAGCAGCATGAGGAGGCGGTATATAGGGGCCCATGGCAGATTAGGGGCCTGGCAGCAGCTATGTGAGGCCCGTAATCTGCCTGCACCCTATGTCAAAAAATTCTACACACCAGCAGTGTGAGGAGACCTGAAAGTGGCACATGGCAGCAGAGTGTGGCGATGGAGACAGCAGCAATGGGAGGCCGTACAGGGACCCATGACAGACTCTAGACTTGGCAGCAGCATGAGGAGGCGGTATATAGGGGCCCATGGCAGATTAGGGGCCTGGCAGCAGCTATGTGAGGCCCGTAATCTGCCTGCACCCTATGTCAAAAAATTTAACACACCAGCAGTGTGAAGAGACCTGAAAGTGGCACATGGCAGCAGAGTGTGGCGATGGAGACAGCAGCAATGGGAGGCCATACAGGGACCCATGACAGACTCTGGACTTGGCAGCAGCATGAGGAGGCGGTATATAGGGGCCCATGGCAGATTAGGGGCCTGGCAGCAGCTATGTGAGGCCCGTAATCTGCCTGCACCCTATGTCAAAAAATGTAACACACCAGCAGTGTGTGAGGAGACCTGAAAGTGGCACATGGCAGAGTGTGGCGATGGAGACAGCAGCAATGGGAGGCCGTACAGGGACCCATGAGAGACTCTGGACCTGGCAGCAGCATGAGGAAGCGGTATATAGGGGCCTATGGCAGATTAGGGGCCTGGCAGCAGCTATAGGAGGCCCATAATCTGCCAGCACCCTATGTCAAAAAATTCTACACACCAGCAGTGTGTGAGGAGACCTGAAAGTGGCACATGGCAGAGTGTGGCGATGGAGACAGCAGCAATGGGAGGCCGTACAGGGACCCATGAGAGACTCTGGACCTGGCAGCAGCATGAGGAGGCGGTATATAGGGGCCTATGGCAGATTAGGGGCCTGGCAGCAGCTATAGGAGGCCCATAATCTGCCAGCACCCTATGTCAAAAAATGTAACACACCAGCAGTGTGTGAGGAGACCTGAAAGTGGCACATGGCAGAGTGTGGCGATGGAGACAGCAGCAATGGGAGGCCGTACAGGGACCCATGAGAGACTCTGGACCTGGCAGCAGCATGAGGAAGCGGTATATAGGGGCCTATGGCAGATTAGGGGCCTGGCAGCAGCTATAGGAGGCCCATAATCTGCCAGCACCCTATGTCAAAAAATTCTACACACCAGCAGTGTGTGAGGAGACCTGAAAGTGGCACATGGCAGAGTGTGGCGATGGAGACAGCAGCAATGGGAGGCCGTACAGGGACCCATGAGAGACTCTGGACCTGGCAGCAGCATGAGGAGGCGGTATATAGGGGCCTATGGCAGATTAGGGGCCTGGCAGCAGCTATAGGAGGCCCATAATCTGCCAGCACCCTATGTCAAAAAATTCTACACACCAGCAGTGTGAGGAGACCTGAAAGTGGCACATGGCAGCAGAGTGTGGCGATGGAGACAGCAGCAATGGGAGGCCGTACAGGGACCCATGACAGACTCTAGACTTGGCAGCAGCATGAGGAGGCGGTATATAGGGGCCCATGGCAGATTAGGGGCCTGGCAGCAGCTATGTGAGGCCCGTAATCTGCCTGCACCCTATGTCAAAAAATTTAACACACCAGCAGTGTGAAGAGACCTGAAAGTGGCACATGGCAGCAGAGTGTGGCGATGGAGACAGCAGCAATGGGAGGCCATACAGGGACCCATGACAGACTCTGGACTTGGCAGCAGCATGAGGAGGCGGTATATAGGGGCCCATGGCAGATTAGGGGCCTGGCAGCAGCTATGTGAGGCCCGTAATCTGCCTGCACCCTATGTCAAAAAATTTAACACACCAGCAGTGTGAAGAGACCTGAAAGTGGCACATGGCAGCAGAGTGTGGCGATGGAGACAGCAGCAATGGGAGGCCGTACAGGGACCCATGAGAGACTCTGGACTTGGCAGCAGCATGAGGAGGCGGTATATAGGGGCCCATGGCAGATTAGGGGCCTGGCAGCAGCTATGTGAGGCCCGTAATCTGCCTGCACCCTATGTCAAAAAATTTAACACACCAGCAGTGTGAAGAGACCTGAAAGTGGCACATGGCAGCAGAGTGTGGCGATGGAGACAGCAGCAATGGGAGGCCATACAGGGACCCATGACAGACTCTGGACTTGGCAGCAGCATGAGGAGGCGGTATATAGGGGCCCATGGCAGATTAGGGGCCTGGCAGCAGCTATGTGAGGCCCGTAATCTGCCTGCACCCTATGTCAAAAAATTTAACACACCAGCAGTGTGAAGAGACCTGAAAGTGGCACATGGCAGCAGAGTGTGGCGATGGAGACAGCAGCAATGGGAGGCCATACAGGGACCCATGACAGACTCTGGACTTGGCAGCAGCATGAGGAGGCGGTATATAGGGGCCCATGGCAGATTAGGGGCCTGGCAGCAGCTATGTGAGGCCCATAATCTGCCAGCACCCTATGTCAAAAAATTCTACACACCAGCAGTGTGTGAGGAGACCTGAAAGTGGCACATGGCAGAGTGTGGCGATGGAGACAGCAGCAATGGGAGGCCGTACAGGGACCCATGAGAGACTCTGGACCTGGCAGCAGCATGAGGAGGCGGTATATAGGGGCCTATGGCAGATTAGGGGCCTGGCAGCAGCTATAGGAGGCCCATAATCTGCCAGCACCCTATGTCAAAAAATTCTACACACCAGCAGTGTGTGAGGAGACCTGAAAGTGGCACATGGCAGAGTGTGGCGATGGAGACAGCAGCAATGGGAGGCCGTACAGGGACCCATGAGAGACTCTGGACCTGGCAGCAGCATGAGGAGGCGGTATATAGGGGCCTATGGCAGATTAGGGGCCTGGCAGCAGCTATAGGAGGCCCATAATCTGCCAGCACCCTATGTCAAAAAATGTAACACACCAGCAGTGTGTGAGGAGACCTGAAAGTGGCACATGGCAGAGTGTGGCGATGGAGACAGCAGCAATGGGAGGCCGTACAGGGACCCATGAGAGACTCTGGACCTGGCAGCAGCATGAGGAAGCGGTATATAGGGGCCTATGGCAGATTAGGGGCCTGGCAGCAGCTATAGGAGGCCCATAATCTGCCAGCACCCTATGTCAAAAAATTCTACACACCAGCAGTGTGTGAGGAGACCTGAAAGTGGCACATGGCAGAGTGTGGCGATGGAGACAGCAGCAATGGGAGGCCGTACAGGGACCCATGAGAGACTCTGGACCTGGCAGCAGCATGAGGAGGCGGTATATAGGGGCCTATGGCAGATTAGGGGCCTGGCAGCAGCTATAGGAGGCCCATAATCTGCCAGCACCCTATGTCAAAAAATTCTACACACCAGCAGTGTGAGGAGACCTGAAAGTGGCACATGGCAGCAGAGTGTGGCGATGGAGACAGCAGCAATGGGAGGCCGTACAGGGACCCATGACAGACTCTAGACTTGGCAGCAGCATGAGGAGGCGGTATATAGGGGCCCATGGCAGATTAGGGGCCTGGCAGCAGCTATGTGAGGCCCGTAATCTGCCTGCACCCTATGTCAAAAAATTTAACACACCAGCAGTGTGAAGAGACCTGAAAGTGGCACATGGCAGCAGAGTGTGGCGATGGAGACAGCAGCAATGGGAGGCCATACAGGGACCCATGACAGACTCTGGACTTGGCAGCAGCATGAGGAGGCGGTATATAGGGGCCCATGGCAGATTAGGGGCCTGGCAGCAGCTATGTGAGGCCCGTAATCTGCCTGCACCCTATGTCAAAAAATTTAACACACCAGCAGTGTGAAGAGACCTGAAAGTGGCACATGGCAGCAGAGTGTGGCGATGGAGACAGCAGCAATGGGAGGCCGTACAGGGACCCATGAGAGACTCTGGACTTGGCAGCAGCATGAGGAGGCGGTATATAGGGGCCCATGGCAGATTAGGGGCCTGGCAGCAGCTATGTGAGGCCCGTAATCTGCCTGCACCCTATGTCAAAAAATTTAACACACCAGCAGTGTGAAGAGACCTGAAAGTGGCACATGGCAGCAGAGTGTGGCGATGGAGACAGCAGCAATGGGAGGCCGTACAGGGACCCATGAGAGACTCTGGACTTGGCAGCAGCATGAGGAGGCGGTATATAGGGGCCCATGGCAGATTAGGGGCCTGGCAGCAGCTATGTGAGGCCCGTAATCTGCCTGCACCCTATGTCAAAAAATTTAACACACCAGCAGTGTGAAGAGACCTGAAAGTGGCACATGGCAGCAGAGTGTGGCGATGGAGACAGCAGCAATGGGAGGCCATACAGGGACCCATGACAGACTCTGGACTTGGCAGCAGCATGAGGAGGCGGTATATAGGGGCCCATGGCAGATTAGGGGCCTGGCAGCAGCTATGTGAGGCCCATAATCTGCCAGCACCCTATGTCAAAAAATTCTACACACCAGCAGTGTGTGAGGAGACCTGAAAGTGGCACATGGCAGAGTGTGGCGATGGAGACAGCAGCAATGGGAGGCCGTACAGGGACCCATGAGAGACTCTGGACCTGGCAGCAGCATGAGGAGGCGGTATATAGGGGCCTATGGCAGATTAGGGGCCTGGCAGCAGCTATAGGAGGCCCATAATCTGCCAGCACCCTATGTCAAAAAATTCTACACACCAGCAGTGTGAGGAGACCTGAAAGTGGCACATGGCAGCAGAGTGTGGCGATGGAGACAGCAGCAATGGGAGGCCGTACAGGGACCCATGACAGACTCTAGACTTGGCAGCAGCATGAGGAGGCGGTATATAGGGGCCCATGGCAGATTAGGGGCCTGGCAGCAGCTATGTGAGGCCCGTAATCTGCCTGCACCCTATGTCAAAAAATTTAACACACCAGCAGTGTGAAGAGACCTGAAAGTGGCACATGGCAGCAGAGTGTGGCGATGGAGACAGCAGCAATGGGAGGCCATACAGGGACCCATGACAGACTCTGGACTTGGCAGCAGCATGAGGAGGCGGTATATAGGGGCCTATGGCAGATTAGGGGCCTGGCAGCAGCTATAGGAGGCCCGTAATCTGCCAGCACCCTATGTCAAAAAATTAAACACACCAGCAGTGTGAGGAGACCTGAAAGTGGCACATGTTTGAGGCATGATTCATGGCGGATTTAGTCAGTTGTGTCAGGAACTGGTGGTTTGAAATCCAGACTAATCCACGCCTGATTCATTTTCACAAACGTGAGTCTCTCCACACTTTGGGTGGACAGTCGTGTCCTCCGCGGAGTTACAATACCTCCTGCCGCACTAAACACGCGCTCCGATGCCACGCTACTGGCCGGGCATGACAGCCTTTCAAGGGCAAATTCAGCTAGTTGGGGCCAAAGGTCAAGTTTCGTTGCCCAGTAGTCAAGGGGATTGTCTACCTCGGTTGGCAGGGTGCTGTCCAAGTAGGCCCAAGCCTGTTGTTTGAGCTCCTGCTCCAGGTCCACCTGATGCTGCTGCTGCTGCTGCGGCTGGTTAGTAGTTTCCTCACTGCGCTGGTGAAGAAAGCTACTCATCATCGACTGCAGACTGAGGCAGCCGCTGCTGGTGGAGCTGCCACTGCTCCTACCACCCCACCCCTCCCCTGCTGCCATGCCAGCGGAACGCGAGCGCACAGGGCCCACAGTGTCTGAGGATGGACGTTGGCGCACAAAGGCAGAGACCAACTGACTACATAGGTGGTTTTTATAGTACGTAATTTTGGCCTCCCTCTCAGCAGGTGTGAAAAAGGCCACCATTTTGGACCGGTAGCGAGGGTCCAACAAGGTGGACAGCCAAAAGTCATCCCTCTGTCTGATGGTTATTATTCGGCTGTCGCTACGCAAGCAACCGAGCATGCTATGGGCCATTTGTGCCAAGGAATGCGAGGGACTCCCTGCCTCCATCTCCACAGCATACTGCCACGGTGCGTCTGGGTCCTCTGTCTCCTCCTCCTCCTCTACCAGATGCTCCTGCTCCTCCACTCCTGTCCGCTGAGTGGAAAAACCACCCATTTCACTCAATAATTCCTGAGCACAAATGTCCTCCTCTACCTCCTCCTCTTCTTCCTGTCCTGCCCCCACAGGGGTCATGTGGCGTTGAGATCTGTGCGCCACGTCTACCGCACCCTGACCAGCCATTGTTAACAGCATTTGTTCCAGGACGTGCAACAGAGGAATGACGTCGTTCATCCCATAGTCCTGCCGACTCACGAATAGCGTGGCCTCCTCAAAGGGCCTGAGCAAGCGGCAGGTGTCACGCATGAGCTGCCAATGGCTGACATCTAAGTTACACAGGGGAGTACCTTTATCCGCTTGTAACATCAGGAAATCGGTGATGGCCTTTCGCTGCTCGTAAAGGCGGTCTAACATGTGTAGGGTTGAATTCCACCTTGTTGCAACGTCGCAGATCAGGCGATGCTGTGGAATTCCGTTCTGCCGCTGCAGCTCAATGAGGGTGTTCTTTGCGGTGTAGGAATGGCTGAAATGCATGCACAGTTTACGTGACATTTTAAGGATGTCTTGCAGTGGGATGGTGGATTTTAGGAACCGCTTGACAACCAGATTGAACACGTGAGCCATGCATGGCGCATGGCACAACCTTCCTTGACGCAGAGCAGACACCATGTTCTTTCCGTTGTCAGTCAACATGGTTCCGATTTTTAGTTTGCGCGGAGACAGCCATCTGTCGATTTCTCTGTTCATTACACTCAGCAGTTCCTCCCCTGTGTGACTACGTTCGCCAAGGCATACCAGGTGCAGCACAGCGTGACACCGTTGCGCCCTGCACATGTGATATGCCGGTCGGGTAATGGGACTTGGCACGGGGGTGGCGGCTGAGGACACGGCGGAAAAAGAGGTGGTAGAGGCGGACATGCTTGCTGGACCAAGGACGTGCAAACGTGGAGGCAAAAGCGTCGTGACCTGTCCAAGTTGCTGGTGCGGCTGTGCCGGCACCACGTTCACCCAGTGGGCCGTAAATGACATGTACTGTCCCTGACCGTAGTTACAGCTCCACACGTCGGCGCTGCCGTGCACTTTGGCAGAGACCGACATGCTCAAAGACTGGCCCACCATCTCTTCTACATGTGAATGCAGGGCTGGCACTGCCTTTTGGGCAAAGAAATGACGGCTTGGCACTCTCCACCGCGGCGCGGCACAAGCCATCATTTCTCGGAAAGGTGCTGAGTCCACCAGTTGGAAAGGGAGGGACTGCAGCACCAGCAACTTGGACAGGAGGACGTTCAGCTTTTGCACCGTCGGGTGCGTGCTCGCAAACTGTTGTCTCTTGGATACGGATTCCAAGAAAGACTGTTGACGGAATC
This sequence comes from Staurois parvus, assembly GCF_062004578.1. Classification (NCBI taxonomy): domain Eukaryota; kingdom Metazoa; phylum Chordata; class Amphibia; order Anura; family Ranidae; genus Staurois; species Staurois parvus. The sequence goes on along the minus strand of NW_028317994.1, from coordinate 5,748,007 downwards.
CGAGAAGAGGAGTAGCAGGAGAAGGAGCATCTGAACGAGCGGAAGATGCCAATGAGCGACAACTCCCCTCAGCAGAGGTGTTGGAGCCTTGACTGGCTGATAGAGGGCGATTGACGACGTCGGGTGACGGAGCAAGTAACGGAGCGGGTGATGGAGCGGGGGCTGGGGCAGGCAGAACCGCCGTATGTTTATCACGGTTTTCCCAGGCCACCGAATGGTGACGCTGCATATGCTGACGCAACGCTGTAGTCCCAACATGGGCCCCCTGGCCACGCTTGCATTTCTGGCCACATAGTCGACATACGGCTACGTTTACTTCCTCGGGCGGCTTGAGGAAAAATTGCCACACCACCGAGTAGGAAACTTTGCCCCCGCTACTCTTCACTGGCTGACTGCTACTTCCTCCGTGCGCAACGGCACCACTACTGGCCGTGGTGGTAGGCTGCAGTGGAGCTGGTGCTCTACTCCGTGGACGTTTGGCTCCACTGACACTGATGCGACCCTGCTGCTGTCTCCTGGGCAACCCACCGACTGTTTTGCTCGCTGCCAAGCTGCCACCCTCTTCTCCTGATGATGCGGAAGAAATTGCCTGATGACGACGAGGCTGCCAAGTGCGATCAACCTCCTCATCATCAAGTAGGGTCTCCGCCTCACTACTAGCCCCCTCGGCTGCGTCTGGGTCAGGAGACAGACCTGTCTCTAGACCGGCTACCGAGCCACTCTCCTCGCCAGTACTTGTTCGCTTGGCTGCTGAAAAGGCCGATGTCTCCCCCCGTTCCTGACCGCCCTCTGTTAGCTCTTCCTCACTGTACAGTGGGGCTGAGCCCACAGCATGCGATACTTCGCTTGGTGAGGGAACAGCAAAGGACAGGGGCAGGTAGAGGACACGTGATTTCAGTGGGCTTGGTCCCGGGCCATGCCAACTAACGGTTGTGTCTGACGTACCCACCGACCGTTGGCTGTAGGTGTCAGAGGTGACCTGGGAAGAGGAAGACGACCGAGCCAACCAATCAATGACGGCAGGGTTGTCGGTGGAGACACGACCGCTGGATGACACCGGGAGCACTGGCCTCTGGCTGCGAATACTGCTGCCTCGACCCCTTCCTCTGCTGCCACGTCTGCTCGCTCCTAAAACATTGCCTCCTCTGCCACTCCTCTGCATGTTGTCTGACATACTATTTAATTCAACGATTAGGTGTCCCTGAGTAACAATTCTCTGGCACTCAGTAACAATTCTGTCTGTCCCTGAGTATGAATTCTGTGGCCCTGAGTAACAATTATGTGTCTGTGCGAGTAACAATTCTGTGTCTGTGCAAGTAACAATTTTGTGTCTGTGCGAGTAACAAATCTCTGGCACTCAGTAACAATTCTGTCTGTCCCTGAGTAACAATTCTCTGGCACTCAGTAACAATTCTGTCTGTCCCTGAGTAACAATTCTCTGGCACTCAGTAACAATTCTGTCTGTCCCTGAGTATGAATTCTGTGGCCCTGAGTAACAATTCTGTGTCTGTGCGAGTAACAATTCTGTGTCTGTGCAAGTAACAATTTTGTGTCTGTGCGAGTAACAATTCTCTGGCACTCAGTAACAATTCTGTCTGTCCCTGAGTAACAATTCTCTGGCACTCAGTAACAATTCTGTCTGTCCCTGAGTATGAATTCTGTGGCCCTGAGTAACAATTCTGTGTCTGTGCGAGTAACAATTCTGTGTCTGTGCAAGTAACAATTTTGTGTCTGTGCGAGTAACAATTCTCTGGCACTCAGTAACAATTCTGTCTGTCCCTGAGTAACAATTCTCTGGCACTCAGTAACAATTCTGTCTGTCCCTGAGTATGAATTCTGTGGCCCTGAGTAACAATTCTGTGTCTGTGCGAGTAACAATTCTGTGTCTGTGCAAGTAACAATTTTGTGTCTGTGCGAGTAACAAATCTCTGGCACTCAGTAACAATTCTGTCTGTCCCTGAGTAACAATTCTCTGGCACTCAGTAACAATTCTGTCTGTCCCTGAGTAACAATTCTCTGGCACTCAGTAACAATTCTGTCTGTCCCTGAGTATGAATTCTGTGGCCCTGAGTAACAATTCTGTGTCTGTGCGAGTAACAATTCTGTGTCTGTGCAAGTAACAATTTTGTGTCTGTGCGAGTAACAAATCTCTGGCACTCAGTAACAATTCTGTCTGTCCCTGAGTAACAATTCTCTGGCACTCAGTAACAATTCTGTCTGTCCCTGAGTAACAATTCTCTGGCACTCAGTAACAATTCTGTCTGTCCCTGAGTATGAATTCTGTGGCCCTGAGTAACAATTCTGTGTCTGTGCGAGTAACAATTCTGTGTCTGTGCAAGTAACAATTTTGTGTCTGTGCGAGTAACAATTCTCTGGCACTCAGTAACAATTCTGTCTGTCCCTGAGTAACAATTCTCTGGCACTCAGTAACAATTCTGTCTGTCCCTGAGTATGAATTCTGTGGCCCTGAGTAACAATTCTGTGTCTGTGCGAGTAACAATTCTGTGTCTGTGCAAGTAACAATTTTGTGTCTGTGCGAGTAACAATTCTCTGGCACTCAGTAACAATTCTGTCTGTCCCTGAGTAACAATTCTCTGGCACTCAGTAACAATTCTGTCTGTCCCTGAGTAACAATTCTCTGGCACTCAGTAACAATTCTGTTTATCCCTGAGTATGAATTCTGTGGCCCTGAGTAACAATTCTGTGTCTGTGCGAGTAACAATTCTGTGTCTGTGCAAGTAACAATTTTGTGTCTGTGCGAGTAACAATTCTCTGGTACTCAGTAACAATTCTGTCTGTCCCTGAGTAACAATTCTCTGGCACTCAGTAACAATTCTGTCTGTCCCTGAGTAACAATTCTCTGGCACTCAGTAACAATTCTGTCTATCCCTGAGTATGAATTCTGTGGCCCTGAGTAACAATTCTGTGTCTGTGCGAGTAACAATTCTGTGTCTGTGCAAGTAACAATTTTGTGTCTGTGCGAGTAACAATTCTCTGGCACTCAGTAACAATTCTGTCTGTCCCTGAGTAACAATTCTCTGGCACTCAGTAACAATTCTGTCTGTCCCTGAGTAACAATTCTCTGGCACTCAGTAACAATTCTGTCTGTCCCTGAGTAACAATTCTCTGGCACTCAGTAACAATTCTGTCTGTCCCTGAGTAACAATTCTCTGGCACTCAGTAACAATTCTGTCTGTCCCTGAGTATGAATTCTGTGGCCCTGAGTAACAATTCTGTGTCTGTGCGAGTAACAATTCTGTGTCTGTGCAAGTAACAATTTTGTGTCTGTGCGAGTAACAAATCTCTGGCACTCAGTAACAATTCTGTCTGTCCCTGAGTAACAATTCTCTGGCACTCAGTAACAATTCTGTCTGTCCCTGAGTAACAATTCTCTGGCACTCAGTAACAATTCTGTCTGTCCCTGAGTATGAATTCTGTGGCCCTGAGTAACAATTCTGTGTCTGTGCGAGTAACAATTCTGTGTCTGTGCAAGTAACAATTTTGTGTCTGTGCGAGTAACAATTCTCTGGCACTCAGTAACAATTCTGTCTGTCCCTGAGTAACAATTCTCTGGCACTCAGTAACAATTCTGTCTGTCCCTGAGTAACAATTCTCTGGCACTCAGTAACAATTCTGTCTATCCCTGAGTATGAATTCTGTGGCCCTGAGTAACAATTCTGTGTCTGTGCGAGTAACAATTCTGTGTCTGTGCAAGTAACAATTTTGTGTCTGTGCGAGTAACAATTCTCTGGCACTCAGTAACAATTCTGTCTGTCCCTGAGTAACAATTCTCTGGCACTCAGTAACAATTCTGTCTGTCCCTGAGTAACAATTCTCTGGCACTCAGTAACAATTCTGTCTGTCCCTGAGTAACAATTCTCTGGCACTCAGTAACAATTCTGTCTGTCCCTGAGTAACAATTCTCTGGCACTCAGTAACAATTCTGTCTGTCCCTGAGTATGAATTCTGTGGCCCTGAGTAACAATTCTGTGTCTGTGCGAGTAACAATTCTGTGTCTGTGCAAGTAACAATTTTGTGTCTGTGCGAGTAACAATTCTCTGGCACTCAGTAACAATTCTGTCTGTCCCTGAGTAACAATTCTCTGGCACTCAGTAACAATTCTGTCTGTCCCTGAGTAACAATTCTCTGGCACTCAGTAACAATTCTGTCTGTCCCTGAGTATGAATTCTGTGGCCCTGAGTAACAATTCTGTGTCTGTGCGAGTAACAATTCTGTGTCTGTGCAAGTAACAATTTTGTGTCTGTGCGAGTAACAATTCTCTGGCACTCAGTAACAATTCTGTCTGTCCCTGAGTAACAATTCTCTGGCACTCAGTAACAATTCTGTCTGTCCCTGAGTAACAATTCTCTGGCACTCAGTAACAATTCTGTCTATCCCTGAGTATGAATTCTGTGGCCCTGAGTAACAATTCTGTGTCTGTGCGAGTAACAATTCTGTGTCTGTGCAAGTAACAATTTTGTGTCTGTGCGAGTAACAATTCTCTGGCACTCAGTAACAATTCTGTCTGTCCCTGAGTAACAATTCTCTGGCACTCAGTAACAATTCTGTCTGTCCCTGAGTAACAATTCTCTGGCACTCAGTAACAATTCTGTCTGTCCCTGAGTAACAATTCTCTGGCACTCAGTAACAATTCTGTCTGTCCCTGAGTAACAATTCTCTGGCACTCAGTAACAATTCTGTCTGTCCCTGAGTAACAATTCTGTCTGTCCCTGAGAATGAATTCTGTGGCCCTAAGAATTCTCTGGCACTCAGTAACAATTCTGTCTGTCCCTGAGTAACAATTCTCTGGCACTCAGTAACAATTCTGTCTGTCCCTGAGTAAAAATTCTGTGGCCCTAATAACGTTTCTGTGGCCCTAAGTAACAATTCTCTGGCACTGAGTAACAATTCTGTCTGTCCCTGAGTATGAATTCTGTGGCCCTAACTAGCGTTTCTTTGTCCCTAAATAACGATTCTGTGGCCCTCATTAACAAGTCTGTGTCCCTGAGTAATGGTTCTCTGTCCCTAAGTAACTTCTCTCTGTCCCCAATTCTCGTTTCTGTGGCCCTAACTCTGTCCCTGTCCCTAGTACAGAGCGGTCTGCCTCTGTTCAATGACTGCAGGCAAATGAAGATTTCCAAAATGGCCGCTATATATACCTCGACCATTACACAGTGCTGGCTGGCTGGCTGCTGATTGGCTGATGCGATCACATGTCGTTGAGGAATGCATTATGGGGCAGCGCGCCTTGTCTGCGCGCCTTCCCCGACATCCCCGCTCCGTCGCCGCACATGTCAGCCGCCATTTTCGGAAAAATTTCGATTCGCGCGTCCGAATTAGGCTGTTTTTCGGATTCGGCACGAATCGAAATTTTTCCGATATTCGACTCGAATTCCACTTCGGATGCTTCGATTCGCTCATCTCTAATTGAGAGAATTAAGTTGCGTAAGGAAGGGAGTTTGATTTTTTCAAGAAAAGTGTTAATCTCAATCAGAGAGGGTTGGTGTATGGAATCATCCAATTTGATATTGTATAGTGAACTATAATAAGAGCTAAAGACATCTGCAATGTGCTGAGGATTAAAGATTTTGGTATTTGAAGTAGAGTCATAAAGAAATGGTATTCTGGATTTAATTCTATGGGCTTTAATTTTGCAAGACAGTGCTTTCCCTGCCTTATTAGAGGTGGAATAGAAGGTGGCTTGCAGCTTATGTTGCATATGTTCAAAGGAGTCCAATAGGAGAGACCGAAGTTCTTGACGCAACAATGTTAATTTTGATTTAAGAGCTTGGGTGGGCTGTGCTTTATTCTGGGTTTCAATAACTCTAATAGAGTTTAGTAGGAGATCTAAGCATTGTGACTTCTTTTGTTTTTCTCTAGATCCCATTTGAATTAACAAACCTCTAATAAATGCTTTGTGAGAGTTCCATACCACAAAGGGGTCAGGGACCGAGTTAATGTTTTGAGCAAAAAATTCAGAAAGAGAATTCGAGAGCTTTGAGGCATACTCTGGATGTTGCAATGTAATCGATATTGAGATAGGGGCATGGTCCGACCACGTTATGGTATGGATCTCAGACTTATGTACTTTTTGCAATAACCATTTGTCAAGTAAAATCAGATCAATTCTAGAGTAAGAATTATGACAAGGAGAAAAATATGTGTAATCACGTTCATTTACATGGTAACACCTCCACGCGTCAAATAGCTCCTTGGCATGCAGGAAGGATTGAAGAGATGGGAAGTGGCATTTTGCCGTAGCATATGAATCCATCACGTTATCTGGGACAATGTTAAAGTCTCCACAAACGAGTAGATGTCCTTGTTGTATTTTCCTAGCTTGACGGATAGTTTTGGTGAGGAAGCCGGAGGGTTTCTTGTTAGGTGCATACACATTTATCAGAGTATATGGAACATTGTCAATCGTACAGATCAGAATAAGAAATCGACCATTAGGGTCGGCGACTTGGTGGTGTAACGTAAATGAAACCGAGTCCTTCATCGCTATGAAGACCCCTCTTTTCTTAAAAGTGAAACAGGCATTGTAAACATGGCGGAAGTTCTTATGTTGGCAACATGGTTGGGCTAAACGGGAAAAATGAGTTTCTTGTATGCATAAAATGTTGCATTTATGGTCATGTGCTGTCTTCCGTAATGAGTTCCATTTAGCAGGATGGTTTAGACCTCTGGCATTAATAGACAAGAGTGAAAGTGGCATTATTGGTGGAGTAAATGTTCACAACAGGAGATTGAGGAGTAATTTACAGGGTGCTTAATAGCAAGATAATTTATGGCCGATGGCAGCTGTAGTCGGTGGCAACTGGGGTTTTGAAGCCTACTTCACTGATAATCTTCAAGCCAAAAAAAAAAGAAAAACCAAAACAGCCGTGTCACTGGAAAGTAGCAAGGAGTTGCGTACGAGAGTCAGTGAGGAAGTCAAGAAAGAGCAGATAACCGCAAACAATACCAGAAATGTAGAAATTACATAGCAGAAGCTCAGGTTGATTCAAACCGAGATGCTACAGATCAGATGGAGTGAGATTTACTTAAACAGTAACTTTGAGCCATAGGCCAGAGGGATAACAGGGATAACAAGTGGTGGCCTCTGTGTGAAGTCACGGACGATGTCTGCGTCTACCAGGTTGCGGTTGTTCAGGGTGATGTGAAGCATGAGGGGAGGCTGGAATGTTGGACTCTTGGGGTGGGTCCAATATGATTCCCCATGTATGAAGGAGGTGTAATCCGTTATGGAGGAAGTTGATAGTGTGCATATTGCCATTATGGGAGATCAGCAAGGTAGCTGGATGGTGCCATTTGTGATTCTGCAGAGCTTTCGTTACTGAATTCAGCTGTCGTTGAAGTTGTAGGGTGTGTTTGGAGAGATCCGAAAACAGTTGGAGATCCGAAAAAGGTGCAGGCAGTGTGGTCATGGATCTAATAGAAGAAAGCAATCGTTCTTTTGTTTGAAAGAAATGTACTCTCATTAATACATTTCTAGGTATCGAATCCGCCAAGTGTGATGCTTTAGGAATACGGTGGATACGATCAATTGTAAGGTCAATAGGTGCAACTTCAGGGAGAATTGCGGACATCAAATTGCAAGCATATGCGTGTAAATCAGATTGAGGGACGGATTCTGGGATTCCCCGTAGTTTAATGTTGTTACGTCTGGATCTGTCCTCAAGATCCGCGAGTTTAGCTTTAATCCATGAATTATCTTCTTTAACGTCTTCATACGCATCTACTAGATCCTTGATGGTTTCTGTACATTCACCCATTTTATTCTCTACAAATTGGACCCTTTCTCCCATGTTATTTATGTCAGAAGAAAATTTGTGGAAAAGAGAATAAAATTCTGAGATTAATTAGGATTGTAGAGAGAGAAGCATTTCTTTCATGGTAGAGTCAATTACAGGCTGACCAGAGGTAGGGAAAGCTGCTATAGATGAGTGTGAGGCTGAATGGGGATGTGAAGGGTTAATCTCCTGGGCTTGTGCTAATGATACTGATGTTCCAGATGTAGGGAGCTCTAGCCTCATGCGGGCTTTTGCTGGGCTACAGGGACCTGGGCTGTGTGTTTGCAGCTGTCTGGGGGAGGACTGTTTATCAATCACAACAGAAAATTCCTGCTCTGCATCTGGGAGATCAGTGTAGGAAGCAGCAGCAGTAGCAGAGGAAGCAGCGATACCATCTTGTCTGCATTCCTGTCTGATGTGTGCAGAAAGAATTCAGTGAGCTTATGAGGACAACGATCCTCCTTCCTTTTGTGGCACATCTCTGCTCCTTCTGGTCGGGTGTCAGTGCAGCTAGGTAGAAGGCTGGGAGGAAGGTCAGAGGCTCTCAGTTGCAGTGATTTATCCCTCTGTGCGGTGGAGCTCAAGGCTTAGGTATCCATCCTCGTTGCCGGCAAGCCACACACCCCCAATATGAATTTTTTAAAAAGATAAATACATTTGTAAAATAATTATTAGAAAATTTCCATTTTATTAATATAAAATGCACCTATTTAATATAACAAAATTATAAATGCTTATTTAATTATAACAAAATTGTAAATGCTCATTTAAACACAATCTTTAAAGGTTGTTTAATTGTAACAAAATTATTAAGGTTAGTTTAATTATTGCAAAATAATTGAAGCTTATTTAAGTATTACAGATTTTAAGTGTGATATTTGTTTATGGATTTTTGGCTCCAATGACATTACTGCAAGAAGGAGAGGCATTTTTATTTCAAGCCAAGACCGATACCAACAATACTGAAGCATATGGCTCGGCAACGGTTGGCTCATACAACTTACGACTACCTTGATGTCACACTCTCTTGTTTCCCCCTCTTTAGTACAGTTCATGAATTTAGTGCAATATAAAGGCGAAAATTGTCATTTAGAATATAAGAATTTCTTACAATATTATTTTTGTTTTATTATTAGTAAAACATAAAAAATGCAAATAATGTACAGATTTTTCTGCAGCCCATCAAAATGTTCTCATGCACCACCAGTGGTCCACACACCATCGGTTGGCGACCGCTGGTTTAGAGGACTAACTGTTGCCATTGGACTAATTGCCCCTTTTTATGTGAATGACTATAAAGTGGAAGAGACAGCTAACTAGTTAGCTATATTTTGAATACTCGCTGAATTTATTGATATATCAAGATTTGAGGACATACCACTATTTGAAATTTCCAGTATCCCTCACTACTTGTTCAACACTGCTGGTTTTAGATACGCTTGCATTGCTATCAGTGGGAGGATGCATGGTTCTATGTGCCTGTGAGCCCAGGCTGTGGTTTACAATTGACAATGTTGTCTATTGTTTTTAGTGGCGAACAGTGGAAGTTGCTTGTATCTATTAGTGACTTTTGTAAATCCTTTTTGTAACCAATAAAGTTTATTTACTTTGGATCAAACGACAGTTGTCTCTTGTGGAACCCCTTCTTTTGATGGTGGGTTCTAGGTGAGCTCCTATTACCCCCCCCCCTCTTTTGTACAGTTGACATTGGGTTCCAAGAACACCAACTATATGGATGAGTCGATGTCCATCCTTGCAATAATTTTGCTGTAGTAGTCCGCTGCTTTTAAATGATTATTTATTACTTTTAGTGGAAACTTCATCTGCCTTCCAACCCACCTGATAAGATACATCCACATGGTTGAATGTAGGCATGTAGACAGTCTCAGGGGATATTTTTTTTCACCACATCAGTGGCTTCCCTCTATTTCGGACACATATATCATATTGTCAAAACTTGAAGAGGCAACCAGAATTTTGAGCAGTGACAATATGGACATCAGTAACACTATCCAAGTAGTGTTCCTGCTGGAGCACACACTTAATGGTATAATAGACACTTTAGGCACAACAGCAGGAGGAATTGGAGGGTTTCCTGGTGTCTCATGATCCTCAGTAACCTCATGCTATCCCTTTGAGGCTGCACCAGAAACAGGAGGAGCATAAGGAGGAGAAGGAGTACATTAAACCTTCCCAAGCCTTAGGAGTTATTATTATACAGGATTTATATAGCACCAACGGTTTGCTCAGCGCTTTACAATATAGTGGGAGACAATACAGTTCGATACAAGAGGGATTTGAGGGCCCTGCTCCTTGGAGTTTACAATCTAGGAGGGAGGGGTGGATGGTACAATAGGTAATAACTGTGGGGGAGGGAGTGGTTGGAAGAGTAGAGGATTCCAGTATTAGCAGAGGGCTGGATAGATAGGTTTTCAGTGATCGCCTAAAAGTAAGAAGAGTAGGCGATCGTCTGATAGATTGGGGTAGGGAGTTCCAGAGGATGGGTGATGCCCTGGAGAAGTCATGGAGATGAGCATGGGAGGAGATAAGGGAGCTAGAGAGTAGGAGGTCTTGCAAAGAGAGGAGAGTACGGTTTGGGTGATATTTAGAGATAAGATCGGTTATGTAAATTGGGGCAGTGTTGTGGATGGCTTTATATGTAATTGTTAGTGTTTTGAATTTTACCCGTTGGGCAACTGGGAGCCAGTGGAGGGATTGGCAGAGAGGGGTGGCAGATACGCAACGGTTTGTGAGGTGGATGAGTCTGGCAGCAGCGTTCATGATAGACTGGAGTGGGGATAGCCTGTGATGAGGTAGGCCAATGAGGAGGGGGTTACAATAGTCGAGGCATGATATGACAAGGGAGTGAATAAGTTGCTTAGTAGTTTCCGGGGTTAGGAACGGTTGTATCTTGGAGATGTTGCGGAGGTGAAGTCTACATGATTTTGTCAGTGATTGGATCTGGGGCTGGAAGGACAGATGGGAGTCTAGGATTACACCTAGTACCCTGACATAAGGGGATGGACTGACGATTGTGTTATCAATATTTATGGTGAAGTCAGTGGCAGGGGGGAATACTAAGAACTCAGTTTTGGAAAGGTTGAGTTTGAGGAAGTGGAGTGACATCCAAGCCGATTTGTCACATAGTAGGCTAGCAATGTGAGTGCAGACTGAAGGGGTGAGGTGAGGGGTAGACAGATAGATTTGCGTGTCATCAGCATAGAGATGGTAATTGAAGACGTGGGAGTTTATCAAGTGACCAAGGGAGGAGGTGAAGATGGAGAAGAGAAGGTGTCAGGAATGGACTCGCCAATAGTGGTGGGACTCACCTGCCTTGTGGGTTGCAGTACCAGGATTGGCCAGCGGGTGCTCTCAGCAACCAGAGGCTCACTCCTGCAGTCAGCCAAAACACCTGAGGCTGATTGCAGGAGGTACATATAAGGAATGGCCAGACTTGCAAGCAGGGCCTTGGTGTATGTTTCCCAAGAGCCCCTGTACCTGCATCCTGTCTGCTTCCTGTCTGATCCTGCTTGATCCCTGACTCTGATTGAACTCCGCCTGTCCTGACCTCTGCTATTCCTGACCACTCTCCAGTCTGCTCCTTTGGTACCTTGTCTGCCTGATTGTTCCTGACCCGGCCCTTCTGACTACGCTCTGCCTGCTCCTTTGTACCTTGCCTGCCCGTTTGCTACCGACCCGGCCTGTCCGACTACGCTTAGTATTGTTCTTTTGTTATCTGTTGGGGGTTTTGGTTTGGTTTGTTTGCACTGTGTTTATGTTTAGTCTTGCACTGCGTTATGTATTGTTTAGTCTTAAATAAATTATATTGTTTATACTATATCTGAAGCCTGCGTTTCCCTGTGTCAGTCCACACATCTCTGGTCATACCCGGAGCCCTGACAGAAGGGGCCTAAGGACAGAGCCTTGAGGGACCCCTAGAGAGAGAGGGAGTGAAGTGGAGGAGGCAGCGTTGTAGGTAACACTGAAGGAACGCTGCGATAGATAGGAGGAGAACCAGGAGAGAGCGGAGTCTCTGAGGCCAAGAGAGTGTAGTTTTTTGAGGAGGAGGGGATGGTCAACCGTGTCAAAAGCCGCTGGGAAGTCGAGTAGTAGGAGTATTGAATAGTGGCCGTTGGTTTTAGCAGTTAGTAGATCATTAGAGAGTTTTAGTAGGGCTGTTTCAGTGGAGTGTAGAGGGCGAAAGCCAGAGTTATGTGAATGGGGGGGAGATAGCCAAGGACAATGTTGTCAGTAACCCTGAAGACTCAGGTTGCTCTGCTTTCAGAAATGTGTGGCAGGTGGTCTTATTCATGTTCCAGTGCCTGATATAAAATCCCAGGATTCGGGCAATAAAAAAGAAAGACATTATTCTTTAGCCACTCTTTTGGATCCATGTATAAGAGGGAAATGGCAGAGCTCACCATGCCATCACAGAGAACCAAAAAATAAAACACTTGGAGGATGTTTTGCATGGAAACCTCTTAACATCCATTCCAGAAACTGGCAGTATCCCCTTTTATTGCCAACAAAGCATAGATCATCCTGTCTGTGAAAGGAGGTGCAGAGCTGGAAGTGGCTGCTAAACAAGGCTTTCAATCCTTTTTTAGTGCTCAGGACTCAGTGTTGTCTGCTGCTAGCAGTCATAAGCAGTGTCTGAATCATGCGTATGATTGATGACTATATGGAATCAAAGGTGGATGCTGACACCCTGAGAATGTACGAACCCCTTGGTTTTTGGATAACTAGAATGGACCACTGGCTAGAGCTTGTCCAGTATGCAACTTAGCTACTGGACTTCGCTGCAGCCAATGTGCTTGCAGAACATGTATTTAGCAAAATAGGGGGTTTGTGGCAGAAAAAAATGGTCTGCCTATCCCCAGACACAGTTGGCAGACTCACTTTTGTTAAAAAAAAAGTACCGATCCTGGATCAGTGAAACCTACCAAGTCTCTGCTGCTGTTGCTAAGGATTACATTTTTGTATTGATTCTGGTCCCAACAACATTGGTATATGGTACAGCTTGAGCATCTCCTTCCATCACTGCAGGCCTGTAACAAATACCACCCCATTCTAGCCCTCCTCTCCCCTGCCATCATGACCACATCCTACCACCATTAAGAGTTTCCATCCCACACGTCCCACCTCTAGAGCCCAGGAGCATCAGAGGTAATAGAAGAGTTTAAATGGCAGCAGAGCAAAGCAGAAATATTGGTCACCATCCCAATTACAGAATGAGGCTACAGCATCATATGATAAAATAGTGGAGGCAGTGGCAAAGCTGTTAACCATAACCATTTCAGAGGCAGTGGAGAAGGCAGTAGTACATGATATGCAGCAATTGTGACAAGATGTGCTGGAACAATCACAAAGACTTTCAGAAGTAGAACATAGGGTGTCTACAGTACAGGACGATCTAGCATACACTCACAAGCTTTGTTGCAGAAACAGAAGAAATTATTTCAGACTCTTGTTGACAAGGTTGAACACCTGAAAAATCACCTGCAGAGAAACCGCCAACCACCATCTAATATGAAAAAAACATCTTTTTTTTTTCAAAATCTTGAAAAGTGTACAATTTCCCATTCTCTACTAATATTTTCTTTCCTTGGTGGGAAATACTCCATCCCCACCAGAGGAATCAATAATGAATTATAATTCCAACACATTTGCTTGTGCAATGCATCCCACACTCTTAAAACCTTACGTGTCAAAGTGCTCCTGTTTTCATATAATATACAAAACTTATGTGGTATCCAGATAATCTTGTTTAATTGTGCCTTACTTAACAGACCTTCCATTTTTACCCAACGTTTCCCTTGTGCGTTATGTGTCCAATCTACAATTCGTGATAGTATCACCGAGTCACAATATTTTCTAAAATTAGGCAGGCTTAATCCCCCTTTCCCTTTTTTATTGCACGAAACCTCGTATTTAATTTTTGGTTTCTTATTTGCCAATAAAAACCCAAGTATAATTTTTTTATTATCTCAAAAAAGGACCCTGGTATATGTACTGGGAGCATATGAAACTTCTATAGGATTTTTGGCACAATCACCATCTTTACCAAAATGTATACATCCTAAGAGGCCCATCCCCTGGAAAGTCTGTCCAAATCACCCTTTATTTAATTTATTAATGGAATATAATTTGCTTAGTATAAATTATTAATGATGGCGTTAATTTTATTCCCAAATAGCTTAATTCGCTCTCCCTCCATGGAAATGGAAATTCTTTTTGTAGGGCCTGCTTCTCTATCTCTGAGAGACTGATGTTCAAAATCTTTGACTTTGAGGGATTTATCTTCAGATTTGATAACTCTCCATATTGTTTTAGTAGTCTCATTAAGTTTGGTAATGATAATCTGGGATTCACAATATAGAACAGATCATCTGCGTACGTTGCTATCTTAATTCTTGTTACATCTACACTTTTTCTTACCATCGCTAGTAAGGGTTCCAGGGATGTTAAAAATAACAAGGGAGAAAGTGAGCATCCCTGTCTTGTACCGTTATGCATTTTAAAAAAAACAAGAAAGGGTCCCGTTAACCTTTACAGCAGCTGACGGGCCATTATAAAGCTCTTTTATCCACTTTAACATTTTGGGCCCCAGTCCCAGAACCTGTAATGTATCCATCATGAATGCCCAACCTACCCTATCAAAGGCTTTTTCAGCATCGATCAACAAAATTATTGTTGGCAGCTTCTCTTGCTTTATTTTTTGTAAGAGGAACAGTGATCTCAGGCCATTGTCCCTCTCTCTCTGACAGGAATGAAACCCACTTGGTCTAAGTGTATCCATTCCGGCATCAGTTCTTTCATCCTAGTTGCCAAAACTTTGGCGTATAATTTTGTGTCTATATTCAGTCATGATATAGGTCTGTAGCTGGTGCATTGAGCCCCATCTTTCCCTTCTTTATGTTTGATTGTTATATATGCTTGCAATGATTCTTCTCATATTTCCAGCCCCTCTCCTAACACGTTCAAATATGTGCATATTCTAGGAACCAGTATATCTTTAAATTTCTTGTAGTAGCCCACCGTATATACATTAGGGCCTGGGCTCTTTCCTGCAGCCATATGCTACGATTGCCACAATAATTTCCTCCTGGGAGATAGCTCTCTCTAGTGCCTCTAACTTTTCTTCTGGGATTTTTGGTAGGCCTACCTCCTCTAAATAATTCTTCCTTTTCCCTTCCTTTCATCCTCTGTTTCATTCTGGTCCCCAAACTTCACATTGTACAGCCTGCTACAATATTTTTTAAACGTATTAGCGATATCAGTGATGGAATACACCATTTCTCCTTTTTCATCTTTAATTTTTTTATACATAATTTTTTGATTTCTTTTCCTTTAATAGTTTCCCTGGTCGGTTCCCCCACTGATATTGATCTTTTGAAACCCTATTAAAAATCCTTCTTGTTTCCAATTCCCTAAGATCTTTTAATTCTTCTCTTTTAAGGGTTATCTTCTGGTGTATTTCTGAATTCAATGTCTTTTTATGCAATTGTTCTAAATTATACAACTCCTCCATCACAAGCCCTCTTTTTTCCTCCTGCTCTCTCTCTCTTTTTTCCACCCCCATCTAAATCAGGATTCCCCTGATATATGCCTTGCAAGGCTCCCATATTGTAGCAACAGATACCTCCTCAATCTCATTCAATGCAAAAAAATTCTCTAATTCCTTCCTTATCCTTTTCTCTAATTCCGGGTCTTGTACAAGCATCTTGTTTAATCTCCACAATGCTACTCTATTCCGCTCCTCTCCTACACATAGTCTGATTGTGACAGGAGCATGGTATGACACAGACATAATCTCAATGTTAGACTTGACCAGGGTCTCCAATTGTCTGTGTTCAATCATTATGTAGTCCAATCGTGAATACGATCTGTGCACTGGAGAGAAAAAGGTATAATCCCTTACTCTTGGATGTTTCATTCTCCACGTGTCTATAAATGGATATTAATGTAACTTCTTTTTCAACAATTTTAATTTTCTACCTCTTTCTCTCTGCGCACCTGATGACGTATCCATCCATGGATCCAAACAAATATTAAAGTCTCCTGCCACGATCAGATATCCTCTTTATAATCATTGAGTTTTCTTAACATACTCTCCAGAAATACTACTGGATTATTATTTGGACAATATATGTTAACTGAAGTACAGTCAACTCTTTGTAATTCTCCTCACAGGAATAGAAACCAACCTTCCAAGTCTACCAGTCTCTCTTCCAGAGTGAAATTTACATGTTTTGAGAGCCATATTGCTACTCCTTTGGCCCTTTTTATTGGTGAATTGGCATAATACCAGGTTGGATAATGCCTCGAGTATAGCTTAACATTTGTGTCATATGATATATGTGTCTCTTGTAGAAACACCACATCCATGGAGTACTGGTGGATTTCCCTAATTATCTTGTGTCTTTTAGTCGGAGAGTTTAAACCTTTCACATTATATGTTATAAAATTAATCAAACTAATTTCTATAGCTATGTCACCTCTCTTCTGGATTTCAGTTCACAAGGAAATAGACAGAGCAAATATGGAACCTGGACATTCTCCCCCCTCTTCTCACCCTCCTTCCCTCCTCCTGACCCCTCCCCCTCCCACCCTCCCCTGTCCTTTCTTTTGTTTCAGTTAAAAAAAAAACCTTGGCCTAAATATTGCCCTAGAATCGGTCGTGGGTCATTCCCACTATCGATTCCTAAGTTTGGGTGTGGCTCTGGTCACACACATGCCTACTCTGCCCCCCATCCCATGGCATGTGGAATCTAGAGTTTAAGAGCAAGTTTGGTCTCCAGAAGACCCACCATTTCCGGATAATCTTCCTCGTAGGTCCTTCTGCCTATCTAACCCTCCTACTTTATCCAGTGAGGGAATTGTGACACCAGTGGGGAGAAGAGAGAAGAGAGACGAGAGGCTCCACAAAAGAGGAAGAGGGGAGAGAGAAAAAAAAAGGAAAAAAAAAGGGGGGGGGGGTCTAGGATCAGCTGGGGAAATCTCCCTTCCTCCCCTCTCCATCCCTCCTCTTCCCCTGGTTGCAGATCAGAAACATGCAGATCAGACTGACACAGGTTTGGGGAGCATTTGAGAGATGATAATTTCATTGCTTTGAAATTCCTGATCAATTCCTGAGATGGATAGTGGGGGAAGGATCCAATAAATATCTCACATTTACTAGCCCCTTCCGTTCCTTAATGAACACAATGAGTGATTGGTACCAATCACTCACTGTGTTGATTCATAACTAAAGCATAGTCAACTTCTATTTTTTTTTATTTAGGTAGGGGGAACCCTGTCAAGTTGGCTTTATGGCACCATCTGGTTTCTGACAGCAGCCCTGACTGTGCCACCTCTGATCTTTTACAGCTGATCACCACCAAGTGTGAAGAATAGGGATGAGCTTAATGTTTTGTCTGAGCAGGACATTTGTTATGGACAAATGTTCTAGTTTTTTACTGTGTTGCTAAGGAAGCAGTGGATGCTTGCAGCCACTGTATCCTTAACAACCACTAATGTAACCTGCTGCATTCACTTACAGGATCGGGATTCCCCAGGCTACGTAAGCAAGTGGGCTCGACATGCAGCCTTATATCATTGCCTAAATTTGGCTACATGGTCATATTTTGCCAATAATGTCACCGCTACCTCCACCCTTTCCTTTATAAAGGTGCTAACAGTTCAGAGTGCAAAACACACCCCAGTATAATGGATGTTTGATTCCGTTATTCTAAAGAGTCTCTTTATTTTACCAGTAAAAGAGCAGCAATTTGCCACATTAAATTGCTTAAATCTATTTATCATAAAATAAAAGTCTTTTTTATTGTTAAATGGGACCTTCTTATTTGAAATTGTCTCCCTTGCTGTATCCTTTCCTTTAATATAGCACTATATTTGTAAAAATATCTGTTCAGTATTGCTATCTTTTGTTATATGTAAACGTGCACTTTCCTCTTTGGAAAATATATATTATATTTCATTCTTCTGATTTAAATAAAAATTGGTATTTAACCTTAGAAGAGGAATTTGAGAGCTATATCATATAATTTCCCTAATTGTCAGTGCAAATTTCCTACTATGCAACCTTCAAAAAAGTGAATACATTTCTGCAATGATTAGGTCCAACATACTTTTAAAGTATTGTGGTTTAATAGTAGCAAACCTTGGAAATGCTTTAGAGTATGATTATGTATTGCCTTTTATATACCTAATTTAATGTTCCAGTGGAGAAAATTATTTGTGTCAAATTTTCTACTCTAAAACAGAGTTGACCAGCAAAAGGAGTTCATTCAGAATTAAATATAATTATGCTTTAAGCTGAAATGTAATCTTCTTATATTTTGCCTTATCTTATTATTCCTTTTCCCTTCATCAACATGCTAATGAAATGTTAAACTAAAACATTTCTGTTTTGAATATATACCTTATTTTAGATTTAGTGATGCTATCACTGGGTCTTTAAGCTTTTCCATGCAATGCAGGCAGATCATGGGTGGTTGGAGAGGTAAGCAGGGTACTGCACTTAGCTTCCTGAAAAAACATCACACCACCCTGCCTTGGTACTTGTCTCAAGAGCTCTAAGCTCTTATGCAAGCAGCAGTGGGCTGGCTTTTAAAAGAATATATATTAAGGGAGTAAATATTAAAATGTCTTGATAGGTAAATGTCAGTCTAGAGGAATGGGTAATCCTAGGTAGATGGCCCTAGGTTATGCCCATGTGTGATGCTGGGCCTTCACGATTGAAACAACAATCATCCAATGAATGAAAGTGATGGGTTAGGGTCATTAAGGTTGGAAAGGAAAGTGTTAGCTGATGCTGGAGGTCCTCAAGCCAGAAAAAAAGCAGGCTTTATCTGACCCTTTGCAGCTTCTAATGCACATTGTATAAAACTTACAGAGTGAAGTGGAATTAGAGTAAGCAATTTAAGTACAGGTAGGAACATTATTAGCTGTGCAAAACAGAAAGTAAGGCAAGAGTTCAGCTTTAAAGCCCAATTCTAGGCAAAAAAATGCCCACTTCAAGGGTTACTAGCTCCTTTTGTCCAGGGGAAAGGAGAAACAGTTTTAATTACCCGATCCATTGCTCCCCCAGCAGATGGCACTCCCCACAATATGGCTGTGGACTGTCTCTCACTGTTCTTATGTCCAGAGCAGGATGGACCCTGCTGTGGTCTTAAGAATGTCAGGACCCTAGATTGCTAGATTGCTAGATTGCGGGGTGCACAAGCTGCAGAGACCAGTCTAGCTATGGGAAGAATAGAGGATTGGGCAAGCATATTTATTTTTATTGTTCCCCTAGACATAAAGAAGCAATTAACCCTTGCAGTACAGGTACAACCCCACTGCAAGGGATCATTTTTATTTTCCAGGAGCTGGAATTTAAAATATTTTGTCACATTATGATAGAATTGGATGTCAATCTAGAAAAACTACAGCAGGTATTGTAAAATATTACAAAATGTTCTGTGTTAGTTGGGTATACACTATATATGCTGTCCCTGCTCTTGAAAGATAGGAGGCCGATTGCTATAGTACTTTTAAGTAATCTGTATACATGCCCCTTTACCTGCCTGCCTGCTTGTTTTCATGTGATCTCTGTGCAGCAGTGACTTATCTAAATATGTAGGAACCAAAAGTTTTGAGTGAAACCCTATCCCCCTGCCTTAATAGTTCTGGCCTCATTGATCTGCTATCTATGCACTTTGCTGTCCAATATCGCTAACATAAAGGACACATAAAAGCATGATAAACCTTCCTACCTGCACCTTGTATTTTTCACCAGCATAAGATGCGCACTGATCATGTAGTTTTAGTAGAGTAAATCATATTCTGCTGTCAGATGTTTCTGTTTGCATTCAAACATGCTGCATGCTAAATGGCACTGCACAGTTTAAAGTGATTCTAAAGACTCACTTTTTATATTTAAAAAAGAACAAACATGCTACACTTACCTGCTACATGCAATGGTTTTGCACAGGACATCCCTGATCCTCCTTTTTTCTGGTCCCCAAGGGTGCTCATGGCCCCTCCTCCCTTCTGGGTGCCCCCATAGCAAGCCGCTCGCTATGGGGGCACTTGTGTGTGCTTGCTCCCTAGCTGGCCTTTTGTGTCCATAAGGTACACAGAGCATGGTTTGGCCTCACTCCTTCCTCGCTGGCTGTGATTGACAGCAACAGAAGCCAATGTTTACTGCTCTTGTGTCTGAGACAATAAGAAGAGAGAGCAGAGAGAGTATCTGCTCTTGTGCACATTGCTTGATCAAAATCAGGCTGGGGGAAATGCTTGCAGAAGGTTTTTTACCTTAATGCATAGACTACATTAAGGCAAAACAGTCTGCTTTTAAAACCACTTTAATACATGACCTCTATCTGTAGTCTCCGCACCGATACAACTGATAACATTGCGGACAACAGATATGTAAAAAACTTTTTGTGCTGCTACTAGAAAAGATGGGACTATTTGGACAGTAGCACACACCTGGCTATACCACTAGCAAAAAACAACAAACAGAAAATTGATGTTGCGCTAATCACAATAATGCCACAGACATTCCAAAACAAATAATGAGATGAGAAGACAATAGATAATATACCATAACATAATCAGTAAATGGAAAGAATTTGGGAATGAAGGGAAAGGTGAAATAATAAAGGTCCAAAATTAGGACCAGATTTATTGTCTGTTACACCTTTTGGTCCTCATTTTGGACCTTTATTATTTTACCTTTCCCTTCACTCCCATATTCCTTCCATTTACTGATTATGTTATGGTGTATTATCTATTGTCTTCTCATCTCATTATTTTTTTTGGAATGACTGTGGCATTATTGTGCTTAGTGCAACATCAATTTTCTGTTTATCGCGAACAACAGGGTGCTACTTCTCATGCAATTTGAAACTAATCACATTAGCACTCCCATATTTGTGGTGCAATACAGAGGAAATGGTGTTACCTGGATGCATTGCATGGATTGTTACATGGAACAAGAAGTGACTTGTCTCTTTGGCGAACAGGGATAAGCTAGGTGGATTAATGCATGGACATGGGAATTGATCAGCAGCCACAAAATGTGAGTCCACTATTACAAGGCAAGGCAAAAATGATAAAGGAAATATAACTACACTACTATGTAGTTAAAACAACAAACACATTTTTAAAGTGTACAGTGTCATTAAATTATGAAGTGTGTGCTAAAGACCCTCCATAAAGAAGTGTGTAAGGAAACTGCTCCTTTCACGTGACCACTTAAACAAGTGCAGAAGATAAATAGGGTGGTGTTAATGTGCCACTCATTGGCAACTTCTGACTAAAGAGTTTCCTGCTAGTACCTTTATATTGTATTTTCTATGTTATTTAAGCTAAATTACTTGTGTTAATATCATTCAGGTCTATGTCATTTAGAATGCATCATTCCCCTTCGTTTGTCCTACTGAAACAATTTTATTATTTAGTATGCCACTTGGTAGTCTTCTTTCCCTTAAGATAACTGCTGAGATTTATCCCATTCAAAAAACTCATGCCGCAATGTTTTTCCACCTGAATGCTTGGCTTCTTTGAACGTGGATCTATACAGCTTCTCTTTTTGATCCCCTAATAAATACTGCACCAGAATAAAAAAAAGAATCTCAAGGTCACTTGAATTGTTACAGTGCACAGATATCTTATAGGACTTTAAATTTGAGAAACCTATTGTAATGGATGAAACTTTATTATGTGTGTATAAACTAAATATCCAGTCTATACGTTTAAAAAAAATATGAGAAGTATCTGTAGGATGCAAGTAGCAACTAAATTTTGCTAAATTCAAAATGTCCACTAATGCTACTTTTAATTTATTTTTTTGTTTAGAAGTGGTAACGTGATTTAGCATGCATTTCATTGAGATTCTGTGTGAGAACACAGTCTGTTGTCACATGCTTTTGTTCTTTGCACATTTTCAGTCCGATAGATTAAAAGCAGTGCTTGAATTTGGGAACAGTCTGAAAATTAACAGATTTTATCCAGGCATATTGAGCAAATAAGAATGTCACCAACCATAGGCTCTTAGCAAATGGACAAGGCCCACCATGATTATGAATGCTATAATAACAGTGAACAATATTGTGTGATGTGCAAAATGTATAATTTTGTGATTAAAGTGTAAAGTCTAAATAGTACCGCTATAAGTGGATACGATTGGTTTATGTAGGCTGAAAATTATAGGATTAGCATGTGTATGCTATTTCTCGCTCAGTGTCTATATCACTTAGTAGTTCCTACAGAAGCTAATTATTCAGACAGTATAAAAAATAAGTGAGTTTCAGAAATGTAGGTAATATTAATAAAAAATTTTAATGTAACTGACTAGAATAATGCTTTACTGTAGTAAAGGACATGATATGAGAATGGGTTAACAAGGATTAAAAAAATAAAAACACTTTTAGAAATGGTCACTGTTCTTCTCAAAACTAGCAGCCACAAAGGTCACTGTAGTAGCAATATAGATTAACATGTATAGCAGAACTCTGGCACTTTCACTTTATACACTCAGGTTTCCTTCTCTGAATGATCTGTAAGTCTCAATATTCAAAACTTTACCACAAATAATAGCAGTAATAGTAAGAGTTTGTAATGCACTTTATTTAATCCATAGTACACTGAAACACAGTATAGCCTGGCCAAATGTTTTGAGAATGACACAAATATTAATTTTCACAAAGTCTGCTGCTTCAGTGTTTTTAGATCTTTTTGTCAGATGTTACTATGGTATACTGAAGTATAATTACAAGCATTTCAGAAGTGTCAAAGGCTTTTATTGACAATCACATTAAGTTTATGCAGAGTCAATATTTGCAGTGTTGATCCTTCTTTTCCAAGATCTCTGCAATTCACCCTGGCATGCTGTCAGTCAATTTCTGGGCCACATCCTGACTGATGGCAGCTCATTCTTGCATAATCAGTGCTTGGAGTTTGATAGAATTTGTAGGGGTTTTTTTTGCTTACCAGCCTCTTGAGGGTTGACCACAAGGTCTCAATGGGAATAAGGTCTGGAGAGTTTCCTGGCCATGGACCCAAAAGTTTTGTTTGCCAAGAAAACTTATTTATCACTTTTGCCTAATGGAAAGGTGCTCCATCATGCTGGAAAAGGAATTGTTTGTCACCAAACTGTTCTTGAGTGTTTGTGAGAAGTTGCTCTCGAAGGATGTTTTTGTACCAATCTTTAGTAATGTCTGTGCTCTTAAGTAAAATTGTGAGTGAGCCCACTCCCTTGACCGAGAAGCAAATCGCACACATGAGTGGTCTCAGGGTGTTTTACTGCTGGCATGATGCAGGACTGATGGTAGCACTCTGCTATTGGCCTGACTGTTTATTCTTGCCCCTCCTTTTTGCTCTTTTTTGTTCAGTGTTTCAGTGTTTTTTTCAGTGTCTGAACCTTATACAGGGATCTTAAGAGGGCCTTTGTCCATGAAACGTTCATCCATCTCCCCTATTATACTCAAGCTGGTAGACAAACCTATTAACATATTTTCACATAACACACAAGGCCTAAACTCCCCAATTAGGCAGCTAAATAATTTCAACAATATCAATCTCATGCAGCTAACATATTTCTTTTACAGGAAACAAATTTCCCTGATTCATATCAATCTTCATTTTCTAAATCATCATAAAGGGCTACATTGAAGAATGCCTCTACTTTCATCTCTTACTACATTCCTAATTTTCCCAATCTTTGTTTTTCTCTAGTATATGTAATAACCTTAGTCACTATATCAAGGGTACTATCATCTGGGGGTGGATATTGTCTCTTTAGATTTGAGCTTAGATTGATCTAATCTGAATAAAACCCAATTTAAACAACCAACTACAGCAGGCACTACATTAGCTAAACTACGTAACTCCATGAATCTAATAGACATCTGCAGGTAGCTGAACCCAGCTGTTTGGGACGTTACACACTGCTCTCACCAATACTATCCACACTCTAGAATAGATCATATATTTATCTCACCATTCTTGATCTCTGGCAAAATCTTGACCTAGTCGGATTACTCCTTGGTGTCCCTGATCATGCTAAATGGCCAAAGCAACTTGGGATCCTCCCACTGGTGCCTGAATAAATCATTGCTAAACAACTCTGTACTTTGTTAATAAATTCAAACACATTTAAAAACACACTTTTTAACAAACAGTTTAACCTCCTTGGCGGTATGATTCTTTCCGATTTTTTGTGCTGAAAGCGGTACCATTTTTTTGCATGGAAATATGTAGTTTTTTATTGTAGGCTGTAATTTTTAGGAATAACTCACTGAAATCTGTACGAACAAGAGTCTATTAAACATCCCGGGTAGGATAAAATTTGAAACACGAAATCATAAATTATAATTTAATAAATAATCATAAAAAATAATAATATAATAATAAATTTAATTAAATAATATAATCAAACCAAAAACACTGAAATCTGAAATACAGAGGCAAATTCACACATCGCTGAGCAAAGTCGCAAAATCGTTTTCAGTGTCTGATGACGAATTTCCCCACGAATCATTATCACTCAATTCTGCAAGTGGTTCTGATTTACTATTGCTGTTCTAAAACCGCTTTTGACGTAAAGGGACGCTTTTTGGACGCCATGGACTTTTCTAAGTTTCCAGGCAGAAAGAACATTCAAAATGCAGGCAGGGCACAGGACAAAGCAGTAGGGACAAAATATATGTGAAATGCATTGAAACAGCAATGACAGCAAAAATGAAATTTTTTTAAAAATGTCAAATTTCCCACCGTTCCGGCGCCCGTACATCCCGACGTCACAGGGACCGGAACACAGAAGCCGGATGCCGGCATCGGCCGGAGGAGATGGCCGGGGACGCTGCAGGGGACACATCGCGGGAGCGAAGGACAAGGTAAGTGCTGCAGGGACCCCCAGAGCAACGCCGTATGGTAAGCCCGAGTGTAGCTTGGGGTTACTGCTCTTGGTATAGAAATTTTACCCCGAGCTACACTCGGGATTACCGCTAAGGAGGTTAATGCTCCAACATCTACATCTCCTGTTAATCTCTGGGCAACACACAGAGCCACTACACAGGGACATATCATTCAAATCGCATCAGAAGTCCAGCACTAACATAGCACACAGTTGGCTTGTGAATTATAATGCTTGATGAAAGCTCACACAAAAAAAAAAAAAAAAAACACATTGTCCTATGTAAACAAAAACGAATCCCTGAACCTAGCTTTAAGAGCTAAATTTAAGGTGGAACTTTAACCTCCCTGGCGGTATGATTATTTCAGATTTTTGGTGCTGAAAGCGGTACCATTATTTTGCATGGAAATATGTAGTTTTTTTATTGTAGGCTGTAATTTTTAGGAATAACTCACTGAAATCTGTCCGAACAAGAGTCTATTAAACATCCCGGGTATGATAAAATTTGAAACACGAAGTCATAAATTATAATTTAATAAATAATCATAAAAAATAATAATATAATAATAATACATTTAATTCAATAATATAATCAAACCGAAAACACTGAAATTTGAAATAGAGCGCCAAGTTCGTACATTGCTGAGCAAAGTCGCAAAATCGTTTTCAGTGTCTGATGACGAATTTCCCCCACGAATCATTATCACTCAATTCTGCAAGTGGTTCTGATTTACTATCGCTGTTCTCTAGCTGGTCTAAAACCGCTTTTGACCTAAAGGGACATTTTTTGGACGCCATGGATTTTTCTAAGTTTCCAAGCAGAAAGACAGACAAAATGTAGGCAGGGCACAGGACAAAGCACTAGGGACAATATGTATGTGAATTGGGTTGAAACAGCAATGTTTTACTGTGAAAAATGTGTTTTGAAAAAAATGACATTTTTTAAAATTTTCAAATTTCCCGCCGCCGCCCGTACGTCCCGACGTCACGGGGACCGGAACACAGAAGCCGGATGCCGGCATCAGCCGGAGGAGATGGCTGGGGACGCTTCAGGGGACACATCGTGGGAGCGAAGGACAAGGTAAGTGCTGCAGGGACTCCCTATGCAGCGCCGCATGGTAAGCCCGAGTGTAGCTCGGGGTTACCGCTTTTGGTACTAAAACTCTACCCCGAGCTACACTCGGGAATACCGCCAGGGAGGTTAAACAAAATTTTAGTTTCATGCATTATATGCATGAAGGTAAAAAACCTTCAATATGCCGCTCCCCCCGCAGTACCCCCCAACACTTACCTGAGCCCAATCACAATCGAGCGTTGTGCATTAAAGTGGCTGCTGTCCCAACTCTTTTCCTTCTCATTTCCTCAGAGACTGCATTGGAAGCAATTGGTTACTGCTGCTGTCAATCACAGCCAGTGAGGAAAGAGCAGGGGTGGGGCAGAGCCCTGTTGGGGTTTGGGAGCGAGCATGCACAAGCGCTCCCATAGGAAGTGGCTTGCTATGGGGGCACTTGGCAGGGGGGAAGAGCCTAGAGCACCAGCGGGGGACCCAAGAAGAGGAGGATTAGGGCTGCTCTGTGCAAAACTCTTGCACAAGGCAGGTAAGTATAACATGTTTGTTATTTTAAAAATAAGCCTTTAGTATCACTTTAATGCAGAAGAGACATGCTTTATCTCTTCTGTATTAAAGTTCCATTACCAGCCTGTATACCCTGTAAACTCTGCTTGATCTGCAAAAACAGTTGCAATTGACTACAGTTTTCTTTTTTTTTTATCTTAAGTGTTTTTTAAAGCCAGAAGGTTGGCATGTTAAAAGAAAATAGTTTTGAGGCATGTCTGTGATAGTTTTTTTCCACACAATTAAACAATTGAATGAACATTTGCCAAGAGTGGTGATTCCATACTTTTTGCCAGGGGGTGTATATTTGCAAAATATGTACAGAGACAGGATCAATTCGATTGTTTTGCAGGCTGGCTGGTATGTGTGCCGGGAAATCCTTTGTTTGTGAAATGCATTGCCCTTCCATGTGCATCTTACTGCAAAGACTAGTTATAGGTTGGGGTGGTTGCCACTTTTTTGTACAGTTGGTTGAATTGGGCGAGGGAACGCACTGGATGCCTCCAGCTGCCATTGTGCTTTTGCTGGGCGCCACATGCATCCATTGTGCCTTTAATGAGGAGTGTGCTCCCTCCAGGCATGCCTGTCCTTAATCTATCCATTGCTATATGTGCTCTACTAAGGAGATTCTGAAATTTTTAGAGTTAGGATTGCAGTATTACAGAGAAGCCTTGACATGGACACTGCAACTTATTCATATATTTGCATATGTGTGCAAACAAAGCCCTCTGTTTTAATGACTGTTAGACAGGGTCAATTAAGTTGTTTTGCAGGCTGGCTGGTAAGTGTTCTGGGAAATCTTTTGTTTGTTAATCACAAAAATCGTGTCACCTCATTTTTGGTTGAATATTTATTCAAAAAGATCAGGTTGGATTTATTTTAGGCAGACAAGATCCGGGCCAGATACAAAGGGCATTCCACAGCCACACTACTTACCACAAAAGATTTCACACAGATTTCCTTATGTTACTCCATTGATATATTGACTTTGACACCTATGTCACCATGTACACCTTATTTTGATTAAGAGTGTGTTCTAGTACGGGTTGTAAATACCAGTACTTATATGCTAGCTGCGTTTATCTCCATTGAGTTTGTCATATTGCATTGCGAGGTAATCTCAATATTCTAGCGCTGCATGCTTTTTCTCTTTGTGACAGATACAAAGGGCTATTGACAAACTCACTTCTCCAGTCCAGATGGCATGGCAGTCCTTCTACACCAGGAATGCTTTATTAGTACTTACAGAAAGCTTTTCATTCTGTCTCATGGACTTATGTGCTTAAGGTTCTAGGGGATTGGAACTTTGGCCCTAACTTTATCCATACGCTTCAAAATCATTATTCCAACCCTCAAGCGATGATATGTACGAAGAGATTTCTTTCATATAGCATTTCAAAAAGGCAGGGGACAAGGCAGAAATGCCCCCTGTCTCCCCTGATACTTGCACTAGTGTTTGAACCCTTGGCAATTACAAATAGAAAAAACCCAATTATTAAAGGTGTTCACTGGGGCACTAGAGAACATAAATATGCACTCTTCTCAGATGTTCACTTATACTGTTCAACAGGTAAAAAGTTTTGGGCATAAAATTAGCTAATCTTACATAATTTTGGGGTGCTGAAAATGAAAATGACCCTAAAAAATGTTGATTGGCTCTAGTTTCCATGATATATTCACCCATCTAATGACGTAAGCCATTCAAAATTATGATGCAACTTCAGCTGCATATTGCGCAATTGATACTGGTGACCAATAGAAAATTGCATGTATACTGAGATGATGCAATATTAGCCTTTAATTGCATCACTTCACTGCATAAAAGCTGCAGTATCTGTAGCTGATTGTACTTCGACAGCGTCTTTACATTTCGTTTTATGCTTATATAGGCTACTCAGTAATGCCTCGAACTTGTGTGAATAAAGCAGATAATTTCTGCTATATCTGCGGTGAAATAACTTTTATCTCACAAAAAAGGAGGATAACAGGAATGATTAAGAAAGCCTACAACTTGTATTTTGGCTGCAAGATAGGAGACCAGGACAAGAGCTGGGCACCACATATATGCTGCAATTCTTGTGGGACGGCACTGGAGCAATGGTTGAATGGAAAAAAGGCATCTATGCCTTTCGCTGTGCCAATGATTTGGAGAGAGCCAACAGATCATGTTAGTAATTGTTACTTTTGTATGGTGCCTCCAATTGTAAAAGGGCTAAATAAGAAGAAAAAGTTATCTGTGCACTATCCAAATATTCCATCGGCAATACGTCCAGTTCCTCATGGAGAGGGGCTACCAATTCCTAAAGCACCAGAATCCTTCGTGGTTGAGTCAAGTGAGGAAGAACCTGAAGCGTGTAGTCACGTGCAGTTGTAAGAGATAGCCCTTTCCTCGAATACAAGAGAAAAGCCAAGAGAAGCAAAACCGACACAAACTGAAGACAAAACTAGTGAGAATCCTAAGTATTAAAATGATTCAAGTTAGCTTATGGCTATAATTTTTCTTGGTAATCCTATGCAATATATTATGCCACTTAGGCTTTGTTATGTAGTCAATATCACTTGCTTTATATTTGTGGAAAGACATCTATCTATATAATTATTGTGCATTATGTAGTCATTACGCCTATAGTAGAAAACTTTCCGTTTACAGAAAAACTAGAGCCAATTGACAAATTTCATTGTTATATTTGAACTCAGAATGTGAAATTCATTAAGAAATGGATCCTTTTGTTTCCAAAACTGGCAAAAAATAAAAATTTGTTGAACAGTGATTATTCTTTAGCCTACTCATTTCACTGTTTCTAATATGGTATATATCTTGGATAGATTTACTAAAATTTCAAGCCTAACACTACTAAATCATTGGCTCTAAATATATACCTCCCACCAGACCTCCTCTTCAGATATAAGAAACACTTTTCATTCTCCTGAAGACAGAAGTTGATACCCTGCCTAAGTATCCAACTCACCTGGACTATAGATAATTTATATAAAAGTAATTACCCACCTAGGGTAAGAACTATACAGATGGACATTATGTAACTTATCTTGGACCTTTAGAATAAACTTGATCAAAATTACTTTGCTACCCAAGCTTACATATTATTTTAGATCTCTTCCAATTTGGTTGGTAAAGGCAGATCTTCAAAAACACAATGCAAGAATATTAAAATGTAGAGGAAAAAAGGACATAGGTTCTCTCAAAAGAAACATTGTGCAAAGTAAAGATGTGGGGGAACATGGGGTCCCTAATCTCTTTCATTACTACCAGGCTTCCCAATTTTCTAAATGATCACTTAATTATATTGTCTACTCTCCAGGAGAAAAGTCTGACTGGCCCCATTTGGGGTCTATATGATCACAATAAACCTTCTTGCTGACCCTGCTGTAAAGATTACAGTGGAACAGTACCACTTCAGTGGCCATGAACTTTAAACTGAACTATTCAGCAGACTCTGCTAAGTACAAGAATAGCTGTGATTAGTGCTTACAAGCATATGATTGTAGTTATTTATTGAAAATGTGACCTCCCCAACTATTCTACTTCCCCAAGCACCCTGTCATCTCCCTACCCCCTTTGTAAAATGCTCCCTGCCGCCCTTATTTTCCCCAACTGCTCCAATCACCCCCTTGCCACTCCAACCCCCCCCCCTGCATCACTGATACCCCAATTCCCCTGTGGCTCCCCCTGCAGCACTGCTGGCTTCTCCTTTTCTCCCTCCCACTTGCCTTATCTGCAGCAGGGGTAGCCACAGCGCGAATGGATGCTGAAAGTGGGATTGCCCCCCTCCATTCTGATCCCCCCGATCCTGGTCAATATCAGTATCCCCTGGCTCTTCTTCCCCATAGCGATGGCCAGATTTTCCTCCTCTCCCTCCTGCCAGTTGTCAGCTGCTGCTGAGCCACATGGGGGATCCATTTCAGGATGTAGAATGTGGGGGAGGTGCTGGTAAATGTTTACCAGTCCCTCACTTTCCTTAATGAACACAGTAAGTGATTGGCAACTCCGTACTTCAGTGTATCACCCTCAGACAGATGCGTTGGCAGAAAGGTTTAACAAAATGTTAAAACAAATGTTGAAGAAGGTAGTCGATAAAGATGGGAAAATTGGGATTGTCTACTACCTTACTTAATGTTTGCAATCAGAGAGGTTCCCCAATCGTCCATAGGGTTCTCTCCCTTTGAGTTGCTGTATGGGAGACACCCACAGGGGCTGTTGGACATTGCGAGGGAAACATGGGAGAGTGAGAGTCCCCCTTATAGAAGTGTAATTGAAAGTAATGCCTATTGTTAAGGAACATATGACTCAAGCCCAGTTGGCTCAACAAAGAATTTACAATCGTGGGGCTTGGATCCATTCTTTCACCTGGTGATAGGGTGTTGGTCCCCACGGTTGAAAGTAAATTCTTGGCCAAATGGCAGGGCCCATATGAAGTGATGGAAAAACTTGGTGACGTGAATTATAAAATTAGCCAACCAGGAAGACGGAAACCTGAGCAGGTGTACCACGTAAATTTGCTAAAACCCAGGAAGGATAGGGAATCCTTGGTCACTGAGACTGCCCCGATTCCTGCTCCACTTACCTTGGAAGACCCAGAGGTCGGGGTAGCGGAGACTATCAAAAACACAGCAACAGGAAGCTAGAGAATTTGTGCTTCGCAATAAAGAGAAATTCTCAGCATACCCTGGGTGGGTGTCCGGGATTGAGCATGACATTATTACTCCCCAAGGGGAAAGGGTCAAGTTAAAACCCTATCATATTCCAGAAGCTCGGCGAGAGGCAATTCGCCAAAGAAATAAAAAATATGCTTAAACTGGGGGTTATAGAGGAGTCGAATAGTGACTGGTCCAGTCCTATTGTGTTAGTGCCCAAACCAGATGGAATTGGCGGTTTTGTAATGACTTTCGCCAACTGAATAAAATCACTAAATTTGACACCTATCCCATGCCCCTCATAGATGAACTGATTGATCGTCTAGGGACCGCCCGGTATGTGACAACACTGGACCTGACCAAAGGGTATTGGCAGATTCCTCTTTCGGAATCAGCCAAGGACAAAACAGCATTTGTGACTCCAGAGGGTTCTTTCCAGTATTGTAGGATGCCATTTGGGTTGCAGAATGC
The DNA here is from genome assembly GCF_062004578.1 of Staurois parvus. NCBI lineage: Eukaryota > Metazoa > Chordata > Amphibia > Anura > Ranidae > Staurois > Staurois parvus. Next base: position 5,716,566 of record NW_028317994.1, on the reverse strand, counting down.
TCCAGCTACATTTCAATGGGTGATGGAAAAGACCCTCCAGCCCCATGGAGCCTATGCGGTAGCATACTTGGATGATGTGATCATCCATAGTGAAGATTGGGACTCACATTTACTGAAAGTCCAGGCAGTATTAGATGCTATCTGGAAAGCTGGGTTTACAGCCAACCCAAAGAAATGTACCATTGGGTTAAAGGAAGCCAGGTATTTGGGATATACCAGGAGAGGTCTGATAAAGCCCCAGGTCAACAAAGTTGACGCTATACAAAGCTGGCCACGCCCCACCAACAAGAAGCAGGTACGAGCATTTTTGGGAAGGAGTCTGTCATAGTCAAGTGGACCCCTAAAGCAGAAGCAGCTTTTGAGGGATTAAAACAGGCCTTATGTAGACAGCCAGTGTTGTACTCCCCTGATTTTTCAAGGGACTTTGTGGTCCAGACTGATGCCTCAAATGTTGGGTTAGGAGCTGTATTGTCTAAAGTTTTCAAAGGGGAAGAACACCCCGTCATTTACCTCAGCCGGAAATTAAAGCCCCATGAAGAAAATTACGCCACCATTGTGTCACGATGTGAGGTCAGGTTCAGAGACCAGTTGCTACAGCAGTGTAAAGCTTACCTGAAACCAGCAGGATAGGTACACCAGCGTGTCACCCTGGAAATGACGCAGACTCACCTGAGGTGCGGGGTCTAAGTATTACCCGGTCTTCACCAGAGCTCCTAAAGGTGGAGATGGATTTGGCTGCATGTGAATACCAGGTTGCAGATCTCAGGATCACCCCACCAAGGAATGAGCAAGCTGGAAACCAATGGCGGATCAAACAGTTTAGGGATCAGACAGAAGCAGAGTCAGTCACAAGCCAAGGGTCGGTCACAAACGATATAGACGGCAGCAGTAAGGATAAGCAGGATATTGGCTGGAAGGCACAATAATCTGGCAAGGAGGAAGTGCATGGACATGGCTTTTATCAGGAAGTTCCTAGGAGGAGCAAGGAGTTCAAGGTTCATCAGAAAACAAGGCACACGGCAGGATTGTCCAATAGATCAGACAGAATGTTGTCAAGCATCATAGGTAGCTCAGTGAGAAGAGTTATTGCCTGACACAGTAGAAGTCCCCGGTTCAAGTCCAGGCCCTGACACATTGAGAAAGAATGCTTAGCAATAAAGTGGGCTTTAGATTCTCTCCGGTACTATCTCTTGGGAAGACAGTTTGAACTAGTAACAGATCATGTGCCCTTAAAGTGGATGGGACATAACAAAGAGACCAATAGGAGAGTGAATAGGTGGTTCCTGTCCCTTCAAGAATTTAGTTTTGTCATAAAACACCGCCTCAGTGATAGAATGGAGAATGCAGATGCCCTGTCCCGAGTGCACGCATGCTTAGCAACTTGTGTTCCAACCCCAAGGTTGAAACAAGAGGGGGGGTATGTGACAGGAAGGCAGGAAGAACTAAGGGATGTGTCCAGGATGGGAGGTATATTTGTCCCAGGTTCATGCTTTACAATGACTGTTTCTCCCTTGGTGCTGTGTAGTGAGCCTGTTTGGCTCATTGATTATGTAATTAACTCAGGTGTAGTAGGCTAAGGGCTCTGGGCTCTATAAAACTCACAGGCTGCTTAGAGAGGATGCTCCAACCTGGAACCAGTTTGCTGTGCAGGACAGACTGGGGAGCAACCAACCAAACAATACTGCGGTGAGAGAAAATCTGTGTGATCTTGGACTGGGAGAAGCTCTGTGTGAACCCCCTGTGTCTGAGCAGCGATAGGCTGTATCCAGACAGGCAGATAGGAACCTGTGTGTGCAGTTAGATGCCCAGTGTGGCAAGGCTTTATTTTCTGTTTGCATTTGTTTTGCTGTTTTTGAACTTATGCACCGTGTGTTCACCAGACTTGTAAATAAAGCACAACTTTATTCACCAAGATCCTGCTGTCGTGCTGAGCCTCTTTCACCATGCTCTGACTCATCCAGGGGGTCAAGCACAACCAGCTACTGGGCTAATCCCTCACAATATATATACTGTATATACGTATATTTACAGTATATTGGTATATTAGCCTCTAGAGGTATCTCTGTACTTCATCACAATTGCCTATTCTCCCTACTTAAAGCTGAATTCTGGAGAAAGTAAAAATAAACCATAGCAGTGGGGTGGACCCTGCAATTCAAGGGAAAAAAAAAGGCAGTGTCACCTACCTCTTCCTCTACTATGACATTCTCCTACTGTGCTGCTAGACTGGACCATGCAGCCTTTTTTGCACCTATATTCCGATCTAATTTCTCTGATGTCATCAAATACTATAAAAACCCTTAGCCCTGCACTGTATGTAAGGAAGTCAAGAAATAGTCCACCATCTGAGCATAGGAGAGTAGAGAAGTGCACCAGAATAAAAGTCAAGCAAGATCAAGTGCCGGGTGACAATTAATAATAATGAAAGGCTAGCTGCTGGCATAAAAGGTAACCTCTAAAACCTTCAAATAATAAGCCATAAATAATAAATGCAGCGCTAATTGCCATAAAGGATTAAATGAATGAATCTGGGTGAAACAATAAATGTAAAATTACAGTAAATAAACGTATAGTTCAATAACTAAAGTCCATGAGCTATAAGGTGCAAGATAAAGCGTGACTGCTGTGAAAAAGTCAATAAACTAGTAAAGCAGAATATCCGTGACTCCTGTGATGGTGGAAGTGAGTATAGATTGCACTAACCAGATAGAAAAAGTGATTTTAATAAAATAGTTTTTTGTGAGCCACCAGGAGTTAACTTACTCTATTATTAGTGTTAATTGTGTGCTTAAGTGAATATTTATTAAATATTAGATCGCTAGGCACTAATTACACCCTCTCTAGGTGTATAAATATAAACTATAAATTCTTATACTGTACCGCGCTCCAATGTTATCAACCTTTGGTGATTGACCTTTTTTGATTGTGTGAATTTCTTAATATACCACCTATAATCCAATCATTACTTACTTCTATGGTGCTTAAATATACAATTAACATAAATTAATTTATAAATGTGAATTAAAAAATTATATGTGATTATAACAAATATCAAACAAATTAATGAAAAAATTGGAATGTCAATTCTATGTGAATAAAATTAATAAAAAAAAAAAAAAAAAATTAATAAAACATTAATAAAAAATATGGGAATGTCAATTATTTTCTTTGAATTTGAGATGGTGTTGTTATTCAATTTAGTTTATGTGATAAGTCTGTGTTGGCAGCTTAAACCTCTCCCTCTTGTCTCATCTCCTCTCTCCTCAGCTCAGCCTTCTCAATTGTGCTTTCTTCACTGGCTGCAAAAGAAACATAGTGTCTTATCCGGGATATAAGTGATTTATTGCTCTTTGATCTCCCACTCACATTGTGTAAATGTAAATAACGCTTTGCATACAATGTATCCAGATCATGCTTCAGACAGCCTAGCTGATGTGTTTGTTCTCAGTAAATATACTCACCGTTCCTCTGTGGATGCGTGATAACGTCACCGCCCCTCCCCTACGCGTTACGCTACAGGGACTCGTAGCTTCCTCTGGGGGATGTGGATTTTGAATCCACATCCCCCAGAGGAAGCTACGAGTCCCTGTAGCGTAACGCATAGGGGAGGGGCGGTGACGTTATCACGCATCCACAGAGGAACGGCGAGTATATTTACTGAGAACAAACACATCAGCTAGGCTGTCTGAAGCATGATCTGGATACATTGTATGCAAAGCGTTATTTACATTTACACAATGTGAGTGGGAGATCAAAGAGCAATAAATCACTTATATCCTGGATAAGACACTATGTTTCTTTTCCCTTCTCTGCATGTTCCGTATATGGAGGAATAAACAAAGCAGCCAGTGAAGAAAGCACAATTGAGAAGGCTGAGCTGAGGAGAGAGGAGATGAGACAAGAGGGAGAGGTTTAAGCTGCCAACACAGACTTATCACATAAACTAAATTGAATAACAACACCATCTCAAATTCAAAGAAAATAATTGACATTCCCATATTTTTTATTAATGTTTTATTAATTTTTTTTTTTTTTTTTTATTAATTTTATTCACATAGAATTGACATTCCAATTTTTTCATTAATTTGTTTGATATTTGTTATAATCACATATAATTTTTTAATTCACATTTATAAATTAGTTTATGTTAATTGTATATTTAAGCACCATAGAAGTAAGTAATGATTGGATTATAGGTGGTATATTAAGAAATTCACACAATCAAAAAAGGTCAATCACAAAAGGTTGATAACATTGGAGCGCAGTACAGTATAAGAACAGATAGGAAAAGTGCTTGCGCATGGAGTATATAAGACCTATTCCTGGTTCTCTGGATATGGAACACTGGATAGGTAGTGATCATCTATACTGCAGCCACCAGGTGTCATACATCAGGGATCCATAGAAGGCCTCCGGAAATGCCAGTAACAACCACCAGGGGGGTCATCCCAAACATCAGATGTCAGATAGGCAGGAGTCGGGCAAACCTTCAAGAAGTTGGGGCTCCCATACAAAAAAGAGCCCCAGACAAAGCCTCTGATAGTATAGTAGCCTTTAATAATAGTAATGCACATATATATGAATAGCACTTACAAAGTAATCCAAAATGGCCACCGGCCATCCTTAACAGGCCATGCGGTGTAGCAAACCAGTTGGAGGGCACCTCCCTGATGTGTTTCGTGTGTGAGAAGTGCACCAGCTCCTGGTGGTGCTGAGGATCAGGTAATTAAAATGGCTTATTTCAGTCCCTTAGACCTAAATAACCATTTAACCCTCACAGTGCTAGGGCAGCCCCACTAGAGAAACAGATTTTTACTTTCCCCAAAGATAGACATTAAAGTAAAACTAAAGTCAAAACGTTTTTCTTATTTTATTGAGTAAGGTATTGTTAAAACGTTTGTCAGTTTTTCCCATCTTTGTCACATTCAGAAGATTTCCCTTTCTCTTCCTTTTCAATAGTCACATTCCTTTTCTGGTGACAACTCAAAATGTGGGATTTTCTTTCACTTTTATGCTTAGTGATACTGGTCATCAACACAAATAGATTGGTTGAATCTCCCTGCAGTTGCACATTAACTGCTGTGGACTATCCAGAAAGTAATCACAGCACTTAACTTTTGCCACATTCTGTTATGTTACAGCCTTATTCCAAAATGGATTAAATTAATTTTTTTCCTCTACATTCTACAAACAATGCCCCATAATGACAAAGTAAAAGAAGTTCATTTTGAAATCTTTGCAATTTATTAAAATAAAAAAACACATGTACATAAGTATTCTCAGCCTTTGCCATGACACTCAAAATTCAACTCTGGTGCATCCTGTTCCCACTGATCATCCTTGAGATGTTTCCACAACTTGATTGGAGTACACCTGTGGGAAATTCAGTTGATTGAACAAGGCATAAACCTGTCTATATAAGGTCCCACAGTTAACCGTGCATGTTAGAGCACAAACTAAGCCATGAAGTCTAAGGAATTGTTCGCAGACCTCCGAGACAGGATTGTATCAAGGCACAGATCTGGGGAAGGGTACAGAAAAATTTCTGCAGCATTGAAGGTCCCAATGAGCACAGTGACCTCTATCATCCATAAATGGAAGAAATTTGGAACCACCAGGAATCTTCCTAGAGCAGGCTGCCTGGCCAAAGGGAGCAATCGAGGGAGAAGCCACTGAGGTAACCAAGCACCTGATGATCACTCTGAAAGAACTCCAGTGTTTCTCTCTGGAGAGAGTAAAACCTTCCAGAAGAACCATTTTAGCAGCACTCCACCAATCAGGTCTGTATGGAAGAGTGGCCAGACAGAAGCCACTCCTCTGTAAAAGGCAAATGGCAGCCCACCTGGAGTTTGCCAAAAGGCACCTGAGGGACTCTCAGACCATGAGTAACAAAACTCGCTGGTCTGATGAAACAAAGATTGAACTCTTTGGCCTGAATGCCAAGCGTCATGTCTGGAGGATCCAGGCACCGCTCACCACCTGGCCAATACCATCCCTACAGTGAAGCATCATGCTGTAGGGATGTTTTTCAGTGGCAGGAGCTGGGAGACTAGTCAGGATCAAAGGAAAGATAAATGCAGCAATGTACAGGGACATCCTTGATGAAAACCTGTTCCACAGCGCTCTGGACCTTAGACTGGGGCGATGATTCATCTTTCAACAGGACAACGACCCTAAGCACACAGCCCACATAACAGTGGCTACGGGCCAACTCTGTGAATGTTCTGCAGTGGCCCAACCAGAGCCCAGACTTGAACCCGATTGAACATCTCAGGAGAGATCTGAAAATGGCTGTGCACTGACGCTCCCTTTCCAACCTGATGGAGCTTGAGAGCTACTGCAAAGAAGAATGCGAGAAATTGCCCAAAAATAGGTGTTCCAAGCTTGTAGCATCATACTCAAAATTATTTGAGGCTGTAGTTTGTGCTAAAGGTGCTTCAACAAAGTATTGAGCAAAGGATGTGAATACGTACTGTGTGTAGAATGTTGAGGAAAAAATTTAATTTAATCCATTTTGGAATAAAGCTGTAACATAACAAAATGTGGCAAAAGTTAAGCGCTGTGAATACTTTCTGGATGCACTGTATATATACAGGTGAAACTCGAAAAATTAGAATATTGTGCAAAAGTTCATTTATTTCAGTAATGCAACTTAAAAGGTGAAACTAATATATGAGATAGACTCATTACATGCAAAGCAAGATAGTTCAAGCCGTGATTTGTCATAATTGTGATGATTATGGCTTACAGCTCATGAAAACCCCAAATCCACAATCTCAGAAAGTTAGAATATTACATGCAATCAATAAAACAAGGATTGTACATAGAACAATATCTGACCTCTGAAAAGTATAAGCATGCATATGTAGTCAGTACTTGGTTTGGGCCCCTTTTGCAGCAATTACTGCCTCAATGCGGCGTGGCATGGAAGCTATCAGCCTGTGGCACTGCTGAGGTGTTATGGAAGACCAGGATGCTTCAATAGTGGCCTTCAGCTCTTCTGCATTGTTCGGTCTCATGTCTCTCATCTTTCTCTTGGCAATGCCCCATAGATTATCTATGGGGTTCAGGTCAGGCGAGTTTGCTGGCCAATCAAGCACAGTAATCCCACGGTCATTGAACCAGGTTTTGGTGCTTTTGGCAGTGTGGGCAGGTTGCCAAGTCCTGCTGGAAAATGAAGTCAGCATCCCCATAAAGCTCGCCTGCGGAAGGAAGCATGAAGTGCTCCAAATTCTCCTGGTAGATGGCTGCATTGACCCTGGATTTAATGAAGCACAGTGGACCAACACCAGCAGATGACATGACTCCCCAAATCCACACAGACTGTGGAAACTTCACACTGGACTTCAAGCATCTTGCAGTGTGTGCCTCTCCATTCTTCCTCCATACTCGGGGTCCTTGGTTTCCAAATGAGATCCAAAAGTTGCTCTCAACAGAAAAGAGGACTTTGGACCACTGAGCAACAGACCAGGTCTGTTTTTTTTTAGCCCAGGTAAGACGCTTCTGACGTTGTTTGTTGTTCAGGAGCGGCTTGACAAGAAGAATACGACATTTGAAGCCCATGTCCAGGATCCGTCTGTGTGTGGTGGCTCTTGATGCACTGACTCCAGCCTCAGTCCACTCCTTGTGAAAGTCCCTAACACTTTTGAATTGCCTTTTCCTGACAATCCTCTCCAGGATGCGGTCATCCCTGCTGCTTGTGCACCTTTTTCTTTCACACTTTTCCCTTCCACATAACTTTCTATTAAAGTGCTTTGATACAGCACTTTGGGAACATCCAACTTCTTTTGCAATTACCTTTGAGGCTTTCCCTCCTTATGGAGGGTGTCAATTATGGTTTTCTGCACAACTGTCAGGTCAGCAGTCTTTCCCATGATTGTGATTCCTACTGAACCAGACTGAGAGACCATTTAAAGGCTCAGGAACCCTTTGCAGGTGTTACGGCTTAATTAGCTGATTACAGTGGGACACTTTGAGCCTAGAATATTGCACCTTTTCACAATATTCTAATTTTCTGAGATTGTGGATTTGGGGTTTTCATGAGCTGTAAGCCATAATCATCACAATTATGACAAATCACGGCTTGAACTATCTTGCTTTGCATGTAATGAGTCTATCTCATATATTAGTTTCACCTTTTAAGTTGCATTACTGAAATAAATGAACTTTTGCACAATATTCTAATTTTTCGAGTTTCATCTGTATGTATGTATGTATATATATATATACTGCTCAAAAAAATTAAAAGAACACTTTTTAATCAAGTATAGCATCAAGTCACATAAACTCCTGGGATATTGATCTGGTCATTTAAGTAGCAGAGGGGGTTGTTAATCAGTTTCAGCTGCTTTGGTGTTAATGAAATTAACAACAGGTGCACTAGATGGGCATATCCACAGAGGGACGCACAGACCCTATACTGGTGCAGTGGGTCCTGGGTTCCTCCTTGAGCATGACAATGCCTGGCCACATGTGGAGAACGTATGCAGGCAGTTCCTGGAGGATGAAGGAATTGATACCATTGAATGACCCCATAAGCTCGCCTGACCTAAATCAAATAGAACACCTTTGGGATATCATGTTTCGGTCCATCCAACGCCACCAGGTTGCACCTCAGACTGTCCAGAAGCTCAGTAATACCCTGGTCAAGATCTGGGAGGAAATACCCCAGGACACCATCCGTCGTCTCATTAGGAGCATGCCCCAACATTGTCAGGCATGCACTCAAGCACGTGGGGACCATACAAACTGAGTACCATTTTGAGTTGCTGCAATGAAATTTCAGCAAAATGGACTAGCCTGCTGCATCATTTTTTCACAGATTTTTGGGGTGTCTTTGAATTCATTCCTCTGTAGGTTGATAATTTTCATTTTCATCAAACGATGGGGCATCCTTACTTTCCTAACACATTACCCAGTCCATATCAGTATAGATATCCAGCATGCTATTTTTCCCCGTTGAGATCTGATGTGTTTTCAAAGTGTTCCTTTATTTTTTTTTAGCAGTATTTATACTGTTTTGATATTTAGAGAAGCAGCTGCATGGTGTCAGAGCAGAGGGTTGCAGAACTACCCTCTTGGTCCAATCATTGTGACAAATTCTGTGGTCGGTTCTCCTGACTAAAATGTAGGAAATTATGAAAATGATTTTAAAGTGAAACTAAAGCTTTGTTTTTTTAAAAAAAATAACAAACATGTCTATACTTACCTGCTCCTCTTCTTGTTATGTCCCCGCCTGTGCTGCTGGCTCCTCCACCTCAAGCAGTGCCCCCAGGGAAATTTGTATGTCTCAGAGCCACTGCTCTATGCATTCATAAGACGGTCCCACCCCCTGCTCTCTCCTCACTGGCTTACTAAGTGTGTTTAAAAGCAGCGGGAGCCAATAGGCTCCCGCTGCTGTCTCAGCCAATGAGGATAAAGAGTTCCGCAGACAACAGAGTCTGGATTGAAGGGGGCACAGGTAAGGATTGGGGGGGGGGTACTGCACACAGATGTTTTTTTACCTTCATACATAGAATGCATGAAGGTAAAAAATCTTGAGCCTTTAGAACCACTTTAAGATTAAATGGAATATCATTCTGTATGTTTGAAACACTTTCACTGGAGTAACTGAACTTTGGAAAAGAAATGTTAGCTGCAATTATAAAAATATAAGTTCTAAAGATTGTTTTTCAAAGCCAATCAAAATAATGAGACAAAAACAAAAAATATATACGTAACAATAAGACATTTGTTCTCCTTATTTTCCCTGTTTAGCAGTGACTTTCTCATTTCATTCTTATTTCCTTTTCAATCAAACTAAGTTTACAAGTCTGTTTACTTTAATTTGCATTTCCCTTGGAGACCTAGATCTTTGCTTACTTCTCATGTATTATCTATTTGTTGCATATTGCATTTTACTTTAGCGCTTTATTTTCTAGTTTATAAGCTGTAAATCAGAATTGGATTTTTCAAGAACAGTGGCAGTTTTAACCTGAGATACAAATAGACTGTAAGTAATCTACAATGCACCATTTTCTTCCACAGCATCCTGTTTGAATCATCCCCTATACTATAGTATCAAACTTGGAAGTGCAAATATTAAAATAATGTTTACTCTGATGATCAAATACATTGATAGGTAATGTTATAATATACGCAGTAAGAGTGTGCAAAGTAAAAAGGCTGAGTTTAAGAATGAAGTTGTCTATAAGAACCAGGCTCCTTTACATTTATTTTTCAGATTACCTAAAGATGTATTTGAATTGGTTGCCTGGCACTAATCTACTTTGATTTTTGCCTTAAAGGAGAACTATAGGCAAAACCTTTTTTTTTAGTTTTGGATAGGGCAAGGGAGGGTTATAACTCCTATCAGATTTTTTTTCACCATCTGTGTCCCATTGCGGTGAATTCCCTTCACTTCCTGTCCCATAACCAAACAGGAAGTGAAAGGAAATCCCTGCAAAATAATGGAATTCCTTGGGGACCCCAGGTCACCAGAACTAGTATCCCAATTGGAAGATTTCCCCTCTATTACTTTTCTGGGGACAACACAAAATTTAGAATTTTCTTTTACTTTCACATTCAATGAACACGGTAAACAGAACAAATAAGGAGGGGGGATCTTCTTAATTGGGCACAAACAGTAATAAAAACCTGACAGGCATTCTAATCCCTCTGCACCCTGTCTGGAACTAAAAAAAAATATATTTTTACTTTAGTTATACTTTAACCACTTCCACACCACCCTATAGCAGAAATACTGATACAGGGTGGCATGGGTGTGCAAAATCACGTATATATATATATATATATATATATACACGAGATTTTGCACTTTCGGGTAGGGGGCGCACCTCAGCTGTCAATCACCGATTCCCCGCCGGCACCCAGCAATCTCCAAGAATTTCCGTGGGGGAGAGACCTGTATGTAAACAATACAGATCTCTCCCCTGTCAGCTCCAGCACACTGCTTACAGTGAAACACACACATCCCACATAGTAAAACAGCACACAGCACATGTTAATCCCTTCCTGCCCACTGTCATTAGTACAGTGTCAGTGCTTTTTATTAGCACTGATCACTGTATTGGTGTCACTGGGGATGTCAGTGACACCAAGTTAGTCCCCCCCCCAGTGTCAGAATGCCCACTATAAATCGCTGATCACTGCCATTACTAGTTAAAAAAAAACCTCCAGTATATATACCGCCATTTGTAAACTCTATAACTTTCACATAAATCAATTTATTTACACGTGTTGGAATTTTTTTCAGCAAGGACATGTAGCAGAATACATTTTGGCCTAAATATATGATGAAATGTAATTTTTAAATTTTTTTTACTGGACTTGTTTAATAACAATAAGTCTAAAATATTTTTTTCTTAAAATTGTCGGAAAAAGAAAAAAAAATTTTTTTTTTGTTAAAATTGTCAGTCTTTTTTTTTCTTATAGTGCAAAAAATTTAAAACACAGAGGCAATCCAATACCACCAAAAGAAAGCTCTATGTGTAGGGAAAAAGGGCCAAATCATAAAAAAATGGCCTGGTCAGGAAGGGGGGTAAATCCTCTGGAGGGCAAGTGGTTAATAAAGCCTGAAATTGTTGTTTTAATTATTTATGACTTGCATGGCTCCATAGAGGAAAGCTGTAAAATCTGCATTCCTTTAAAAGTTAATAAGCCTTTAGGATCATCTCACCAAAGCTGACATTTTTGTTGCAGAGGATGCCTAAATTCTGTCAAAATCAGAGCACCAATCACACAAGCAGGAAAATACATTTCTGTGGGAGTTCAGTACACCAACTTTGATCCACCATTGGTTGCAGGAAAAATGGCTAGATTCCCCCGTCAACACACTCAGTGTTGAAGGGGAAATTCCCCCTGCAGTACTACTGTGTTGTGCCGGCAGGGAGATTTCCCAGCTTGCAGAACACAATGATTGCTGCTAGTGGCTATGGCTGCTGGCAGTAATCAAAAGTAAAGGATCCAACAGGCTGGTTGTACCCAAGTCGATTGTTGGATCTACTTGGGTGCAACCAGCCTGCCCATAGATGGATTGAATTTTGTCTGGTCCCTGCTGAACCATTTGAAATGTAATCCATCTATGGCCGACTTAACTATGGGATACCTTACAGCAACTCTGTATGATTATTCAAACAGATTGTTGTATTTATGTATCAGATAATGAAAATGTAATTAAATGCCATCTTGATAAGATTTAAAAACTACAATGTTGTACAAAAAAAGGCCATCTCATATTGATTTAGCTACTCTCCCTACTGGGTTTGCCTCCTAGGCTGGTACCAGCTCTGACAAAATGTAGGAAGGTCCCAGATTAAAGGTGACAGCAGGTACGGTCAATGAGAATGACCATAAGGGTGGGAAATGTGAAAGAAAATGTATATCTCCAAAATTTAAAATATATGTACAGTATATAGCTCATAAGCACTAATCACTCTTTGATGTATACACATTTGTACATTTTTCCTGGAATCCTTCCACATATACTTATGTATTACTGTATATTGTTTAGTTGCAACTTTGCTTCCTTTTACCTAAAAGTACATTGGTAAAGTTGCTTACTTATTACACAAGCGTATGTATAATACACAAATGTGACAAAATAAACTTTAGATCAACTTTTGGAAACCAAATCTGAAGGGTCTGTTAAGAATTTTTGGGGGGGGGGGGGCATATATTTTTTTATTTTTGCATGCAGTTCCACCTTAAACTCCATGCTAGATCCGTTTGGCTCTGGTATGGATTTGGGGGGGGGGGGGGGGGGGCACATGCTTTCTTTTGAAAAAAAAATTGCCTGTAATGTACTTTTCCCACCAAGCTTTTTTTAAGTAAAAAAAACACACAGATGAGGGTCTGGTATGTATTTTTAGGGTCCTTGTGCCATTTTTTACAAAATATAGGAAACTTGCAGAGAAAGGTAAATTACCGTATTTTCCGGCGTATAAGACGACTGGGCGTATAAGACGACCCCCTACTTTTCCTGTTAAAATGTAGTGTTTGGGCTATACTCACCGTATAAGACTACCCCTCTTCCAATGCACACCAGTGGGAAGAATCGTGCCCCATCATTGGTGTCAGTGGGAGGAATAGTGTCCCATCATTGGTATTAGTGGGAGGAATAGTGCCCCATCATTGGTATTAGTGAGAGGAATAGTGCCTCATCATTGGTATCAGTGGGAGGAATAGTGCCCCATCATTGGTATTAGTGGGAGGAATAGTGCCCCATCATTGGTGTCAGAGCGACGAATCGTGCCCCATCATTGGTGTCAGTGGGAGGAATAGCACCCCATCATTGGTGTCAGTGGGAGGAATAGTGCCCCATCATTGGTATCAGTGGCAGGAATAGTGCCCCATCATTAGTATCAGTGGGGGGAATAGTGCCCCATCATTGGTGTCAGTGGGAGGAATAGTGTCCCAACATTGGTGTCAGTGGGAGGAATAGTGTCCCAACATTGGTGTCAGTGGGAGGAATAGTATCCCATTATTGGTGTCAGTGGGGGGTGGAGGAATAGTGCCCCATCATTGGTGTCAGTGGGGGGGGGGAATAGTGCCCCATCATTGGTGTCAGTGGCGGGGGGATAGTGCCCCATTGTTGGTGTCAGTGGGGGGGAGGAAAAGTGCCCCATTGTTGGTGTCAGTGGGAGGAATAATGCCCCAATGATGGGGCACTATTCCTCCCACTGACACCAATGACACTTGCTGACCCCTGTTCCAGTATGGTGCTGCTGCAGCCAGCATATGTGGTTGCGGCAGCACCTCTGTATGGCACACTTACCGGCCGCTCCTTCACTTGATTTTCGCGGGGCCACTCGGCTCCGCCTCCTCGCCTGTGTGCCTGGCGGCCAATAACCGGTGAGGAGGCGGAGCCGAGCAGCCGTGCGAACATCCAGTAGCCGAACCGAATGAAGGAGCAGCCGTGCTTCCTGGACCGGATCGTCGTGGGACTGGAGCCAGGTAAGAAACAGCAGCCCCTGCCCACCCCTGTACTTAGTGTCCCTTGGAGGGGGGGGGCGGCGGCACTGTGCCGCCCCCCTAAAAAGTGTCCGCATGCCGTATACCGGCGTATAAGATGACCCCCGACTTTTGAGAAGATTTTAAGGGGTAAAAAGTCGTCTTATACGCCGGAAAATACGGTACCTGTTATTTAAATGGTATTTTTTCTTTATAAGTGTCACTTTTGCTGTAGTAATTTGTATATAACCCAGAGAGGCACTACTTCACATGCAAGGTTAGGAAATCTCCAAAGCATGTGTTTCAAAGTAAAGCATAGCGCACTTTTAATAGTTCATTTTTTAAAGCCATAGTTTGCCTTTTAAAGCTAATGGATGTGTGTAGATAAATACAAGTTGTTAGACTTTGGCCAAAATTGAATAATACTGTAGGTGTACCTCATGAAGCCTGGCTGGAAAATTCCCAGGACATTGCTAAGACAGGCCCAGCTTTCACTGTTCATCATCACAGGAGTGAGCTCTTAAATGCTGAGCTCAGAGACACTGCATTAGGGGAGTGAAAGTGCACATGATAGGGGTTAAATCGGACAAAGAGCTCACTCCTGTAATGGTGGAAGTGAACAGTAATAGCTGTGCCTCTCTTAGCAACATCCTGGGAGTTTTCCAGTCAGGCTTCATGAGGTACTTACACATCCTATACACTTAAGCATAATTAAAACCACTGCTCCCCACTAAACTGTATTTTGCATTGATATATGCCCCCCAAGGGCAGTGTTTATGCACATTTTTGCCAACTCCTTGAATACAAGGATAATTGATTTTGCAGATTAGGCTCCTATTAACGTCAATGGGGTTTCAAATTTAGCATTCAAATTTGTGATATGCTTGCTGAGCATCCTGGGTATATTTGGCTAATCTAATCTCAGCAAACTGAAATTTTTTATTCACGCAATTCAATTCAATGAACAGGTAAAAAAAACTTACCATACTTGAGCAATTTGCCTGTCTGTCCAAACTCCCAGCTAATAGGTAGCTGGTAGACTGTCATGCAGCAGAACTATCACTACTGCTTCTAAATTACAGATCAATTTCAGCTTTTGCTTGAAATTGTACAAAACTGTAAACAAACTGAAACATCTGTGAGCAAATCTTGTGTTGATCATATATGGTCTTGGTTTGGCAACCCCCATGCAAGATAGCCTAACAATGTTAAGGCTAGGTTCACACCTATGCAGGTTGTGTTTGAGCCATTTTTGCATTGTGTTTTTGATGCATTCAAAACCGTGGTAAAAATGCATCAAAAATGAAGCAAAAACATAATACATACTGTTCTGGAGCATTTCCATTGAAGTCTATGAAACCAAAAACACAACATTTTGCATTAAAAAAAGTCCCTGACCCTTTCCAAAAATGCACCGGGTGAAAACGCGCAGATGTGAACATGTCCCATTGGAAATCATGTTAAATGGACTGTACTGCATTTCTGCAAAATGAAATATGCTGCAGAAAACGGTTAGTTGTGAACTAAGGGTAAGTGCTTTTCGATGGTTCAGGGAATAAATAATACACACTGCCCCCTCCCCCCCTTTTACTAGCCATCCAGGCTTCATACACAGATAAGGGTCATTTATGAATTTTTAGAAGAACCCAAAACCATGTTTTTTCTTTTAAAGAGCCAACACACCATTTAAAAAATAATTAACAAAATAACTTGGGGTCCCTTTAAAAATTCACACCAGGCCCTTATCCAAGCATGCAGCCTGGATGGGAAGGAGAGGGGGGCAGTGAAAACACAGCCCTCACCTCCTAAATTATATCAGGCCACTTGACCTCAACACTGGAAGGGTACCTTGCAAGGGTGTGGCAAAGCCTTACCTTTGATAAGGCACCTTGTTTATGTTAATGATAAATGAGTAAGGGGTATATATTACCCCTGGTTACTCATTCACTTAAAAAGAGAATGGCAAATAATAACACTCACACCATTGAAAAAGTATTTTGTTAAAAAACAAGCAAACAAAAAACAAGGTCCTTGATGTAAACCCAATGTCTATCACATCTTGAATTGCTCATATTTGGTCAATAACATCCCTCAAGATCCCCTGCCCATTTATTTACAAACAGGAGCTGAAGGGGATCTGTAATTTAGATGCAGTAGTGATACAACTGCTAAATAAAAAATGTACTGGTTTGTTACAAATAACAGCTCTCTGACACCACTTGTAAACAATGTAGACAATGTAAACAATCCAGCAGGGATCATGGGTGATATCATATTTGGTCAGTGACATCACCCAGGATCCCCAGATCCTGTGTTTACAAATAGAAGCTGGCGGAGATCTGTCAAATAGCAGTGGTACTGCTACTGCCACTGAATCAGGCTGCCCTGACAGCACAGTCCCAATATATAGTCAAGGCAAAATGCCCTGCTTCCTATGATGTCAGTTCAAGCTTCCCGACCGCCCTATAGCAGATATACTGCTACAGGGTGGCACGGGTGTGCAAAAGCACGTATATATACATGATTTTGCATTTCCAGGTAGGGGGCACACGCAAGGCGCGCACACGCCCTACCCACGCAGCTGAGGCTGTCAATCACAAGGTCCTGGCCAGTGATCACTCACCGGCGCTCCGTGATTGCCAAGCATCTCCGACGGGGAGGAGAACTGTTTGTAAACAAAACAGTTCTCCTCCCTGTCAGCTCATGCACAGCCATCCAAAGCAGTGTGATTACAGTGAAGCACAAACACACAGCCCCATAGTAAAATACACCCAGCACACAGTTAACCCTGTGATTTCCCCTCATGTTAACCCCTTCCTGCCCAGTGCCATTAGTACAGTGTCAGTGCTTTTTTTTTTAGCACTGATCACTGTACTGGTGTCACTGGGGATGTCGGTGTCACCAAGTCAGTTCCCCCCAGTGTCAGAATGCCAACCTCAGTCCCGCTATAAGTCGCTGATCGCCGCCATTACTAGTAAAAAAAATTCCAATATACCGCCATTTGTAAATGCTATAACTTTCATGTAAACCAATTAATTTACACGTATTGGGATTTTTTTTAAGCAAAGACATGTAGCAAAATACATTTTGGCCTACATTGATGATGAAATTTAATTTTTGTCATTTTTTTAATGGACATAGGAAAAAGTCAGAAATATCGTTTTCTTCTCAAAATTGATAAAATAGCGATAAAATACCTCCAAAAGATAGCTCAATTCATGGGGAAAAAAAGTATGTAAATTTAATTTGGGTGTAGCGTTGCATGACCACGCAATTCTCAGCTAAAGTAACGCAGCACCGTACTGCAAAAAAATGGTTAAAAAAGAACTGCACGCTGTTCCTTTTTTTCAGGACAGCAGGTTGCGATGCAAACAAATGTATTGCAATGTCACAGTGGGGAAATTGAACTTTCTTGAAATGTTACTACTGTACACCCTTCCTTGCTGTTGAAGGCCTGTTATGGTTCAAAAGAAGGGTGCACGCTGGCTGCCTGCTAGCAACCAATGACAATGTTCAGCCACCTATTTCCTAGCAACCACTGACTTTTTTTTAGCTTGCACAACATCTTTGGTTTCTAGGGCACAGATGGACAGGCAATACAAAGTCATTGTTTTTTATGGTGCAGGTACTGTAGCTGCCAGCATTCTAGCACCTAATGATGGTGGTGGGCCAAGATGGGAAAACTACATTTAACTTAAATGGACTGCTGCAGAAGCCTAACTTGACTATTTTGTTAGCCATTTGGCAAATGGAGAACAGCTTTTTGGAAATGGTTTTTAAAAGTTTGTTCAAAATTAGTATATTTATTGATCATTCTAAGCAAATAGATAATCATTTAAAATATAGTGAAAATGAATTGATAAACAAAAAATATTTTATGTACATTTCTGCTACCAAAAATAATAACTTGCAATGCTAAGTTTACTATAATGAGGGAAGGCATAGGAAAATAAAAAGTTCATTCCAGGTGTCATGAAATAAAAGTAACAAATTTAAATAGTTTAAAAATTCAAACCTTTTTTTATGTCTTTGAGGTTCATTTTTCATTTTTAAATATTCAGTTCAGCAGCAGGCATCAGTCATGTTGATTGATAGAAAAAAATAAAGCTTTCATGCAGCATGACATAGCAAATCCATAGAGACTAATTCCATTGGTAGTGATTGTTCTTTTTATCCTATGAATATGTGACACAAATGCTAACGTGTTAGAGTACAGTCTCATAAACAAGTTATAGGTTATGCTGATTCACAAAGTTACAAATGTGCTATGAATCCAGTTCATACTTTTTAAAACTTGTGCATAGATTGACTAAGCCTAACTTGCAAGTTTAATATCTTTTATTGCGTCTCATGTTAGACTACATGTATGTGTTTTTTTACTAACAATGTTAGCTTAAATATCTCCTAAAAGTCCTAATATACAGTAGCATGCATTACTGGGATTGTCACATCTACTACATAAAATTCAAAACATTAACAATAACATATAAGGCCATTTATAACTCTGCCCCAAATTACATCACCGATCTTGTCTCCAAATATCACCCAAACCGTACTCTCCGCTCCTCGCACGACCTCCTGCTCTCTAGCTCCCTTGTCTCCAGGACTTCTCCAGAGCTTCCCCATCCTCTGGAACTCTCTACCCCAATTTATCAGACTATTGCCTACTCTGCTCACTTTTAGGCGATCTTTGAAAACCTATTTCTTCAGTGAAGCCTATCCTGCCCTCAGCTAATAATGGAATCTTCTACTCTCCTACCAGTCCATCCCCCACAGTAACTACCTTTTGTACCACTAGCCTCTCCCTCCTAGATTGTAAGCTCCAAGGAGCAGGGCCCTCCTATCCCTCTTGTATTGAACTGTATTGTTGCTGTATTGTTTCCTGTTATATTGTAAAGCGCTGAGCAAACTGTTGCCGCTATATAAATCCTGTATAATAATATGCTAAGAAACATGTAGTGTCAGTTGGTCTAACAGAGATGCAAGCGAGTTAAGTCCACTGAAGCTCCAAAAAACTCTTAGCATGTCAAACATATGGTGTATTCATATGATAATTTGTCTGTCTCCCTGAAATGTCACTGCAGATGATACAGCAATGTAACATGGTTAACAGCAAGGCTAAGCCAAAAAGTACTAGATGCACATTACAAACGCAAATGTTTTACCAAAAGTGATAAAGACTGCAATGTAAAACTGGCCAGTGTCAGGAGCAAGACTAGCATAAAATGTCAAAATATTTTTCATTAGATACAGTATATATAATACAGATTTATCATCAAGGGTAGAACTTCAAGAGCTCTACAACCAACAAACATTCAACATAAGAGCTTTTCTGCTCAATTTTACAAAAAATGAAGTTTCAAACAAGGGATAAGCATTACAAAGGATACAAGCAAATAACAGCCACCAGTGACCAGACTATCTAGACTGCTTAGTCCTACAGTCCATCTCTGCACGAACTGAAATAATTCAGACTCCTAGCTATTTTGACAGCTTAGTTTGTCATTCTGCTTCAACACAGACATCATCATTTTCAAGCAATGACTTGGTCAGGTAGCCTGTCTTTATGCAGGTGAAACACATATACACACACTGATAGAGTGTCTGTACATATGCTGCTTCCTCCTGCAGCATGGCTCTCCTATTAAGGTAAACGCTCTGAGCAGACAGAATGACTGTCATTTGTAGACCATATTTATTGGGTATTCATCTGTATTGGGTAATTCCCCAGCCTCAAAGCCTTCCCTTGTTTAGATAAACAATAAGGGTAGTAAACCTTTAATGGTACATAAATTGTCTTGGGTAAGTCCTGTAGCAGCTGTGCATTTTCATTTTCCTTCAAAATTCTAAACAGTTAATTAAAGCATTGCATAAAAAGAGGCAAGGTTATGGTTACAAAAAATATTTGGAAGCATCCAATTCCCAGAGGAGTATTCCAGGTTACTAAAAGCTGCCCCACCAATCAGTGTCACTCAATGTTTGTCTGTGAAAGTTGGTTCTATATTAATGAAGACACTAATGCTGGCTATGCATGGATCAGTGTTTTCGTTCAAACATCTACATATTCAATCTGGATATGGGAATCCTCCCCCCTGCGTCATTATATTCTGGCTATAGGGACACTACCCCACCATCAGAATATGCAGATCAGCACTGCAGCCTACTGCCTGTGGCATTGATTAAGCAAAAATATACTGGAAGGGCAGTTGAACAGAAATTGATCAGTGGAAGGTTCTATGGTCCCTGCTGAACCGACCAAATTTCGATACATGCATTGCCAGTGTGGAGAGTCAGCCTGGGGCAGTTTTAGGAGGGGGTTAATTGTAAAAGGCAGATACTTCCCCTTCAGGCCTGTTTATTAAGCAACTGGTCAGAGAGGCTGGTGGATGAAAGTTTTGCTGTCTGCATTGAGGAGATCTGGATTTAGCCTGGAAGTCTCCATAGTCTGACTTTTACCTGCTGGGTGAGCTTGCCTCTAATGGGGACTTGGAAATTCTGCATGTGCTGTGGCTGGAACTCTGAAAGCTATTCATATAACACTGTGTTTTACTGATGGGCAGATATATCTGTCTTGCTTGAGCTGAATCTGAAGTCTTTTCTGGGGGCATTTTGCTGGGAAGAACATTGCTGGGGTTCTTTCCATAAGTGATTCTTTTTAGAAGTGATTCTTTATGCAAGTTATATGCACTTCAGGCTCTGCTCCACCTGACTGTCTCATCTGAACATATATTTTCTGTCCATCCACAGGCATTTTGCTGCTTACATCCACCCAAAACTGAAAATTAATGGGTTGTTTTTACTGTGTCTTTGTGCCTTTTGGTATGTTTCTGCTTACATCCATCTGTAATGCCTATGAAATATGTTGGCCTTGGGCCCTTGGTTTCTTGGGGGATTTTTACAATAAAGCATCGCTGCCCATATGCCAGAAGCACAGGGAATGACATTGATGTCATTTTCTAGGCTAAGGGAAACTTACAGAGTCACAAGACATTAGAACTGCTTAAATTAGATAAGACTTGTTTATGCAGTATAAGACTTGTTTGTGACTTGTTTATGCAGTCTAAGATTTGTTTGTGCAGTTAGAAATGTTTATGTTAGATTAGATAAGACTTGTTTGTGCAGGTAGGTGACAATAACACTTCTTGGACAGGGAAGAGGCGCCGCCCACTCTTGGAATGTGGCCAGTGGCACTGAACCAGGATGTTTAAAAGGGGCCTGGAGACGATGAGATTAGAGGCCATTCCATGCATATGGGGGACACTCTGACGCTGGGACTTTTGCCAAAGCTGCATGACCTCATCAATAGATCATGTTCTAGGCTTCTCCACGATCTCCTGTGCACCATGGTTTTGATGAGGACTCTTCCTTACCTTCTTTGTGTAGCTTTGGTAATGTATTAATTCTATCCTGTGGCACTGTCAAAAGATGTGTTTGTTTCATTCTGTAATACTCACATTACTATTGGTGTGTGTTATTATGCAGATTGTGATGACCATAAGATATAGCCTCCTGTGTGTTGTGTGATAATAAAAGTGGAGGTTTTGACAGTGCAAGAACAATGCAGTTGGATTCTGTTATTTCTTGGGGTGCTGAGTGAATGCTGCATAATGTTCCAAGGCAGCTTTACACTTGGTAGTGTGTCCCTCACAAAGTTTAGAAACTATGGTGTGAATGCTGGTTGATCGTACCTGTGCAGTGTGTGTGACTTGCTCTTGGTGTTTGTGTCTAGCCTTGCATTACACCATTTAAAGCTGAAAATTGACTGTTTGCTTTCACCGTGTCTTTGTGCCTTTTGGAATGTTGCTGCCATCACCATATGTTGCAATGTCTGCATCATTATGATGTTTATGTTGCTGTGTAGTGTTTTACCTAAGTTATGGCTGATCTTATCTTGCGAGCCCAACTTAGATGTGAAAAATTTGCTTTGATAGCCAGCCATGCTTTTATTGATTCATGATTAATTAATTAACAAAAAACCACCCCCACCCTTAACAGTATGAAGTATTCTACACCCAGATGTTGATAAAACCTTCAGGACACTGGGACATGTCCCTTCTTATAAATCACACTCCCATTTTACCTCCCTCACCCTTCCACTTCTCCTAACCTCTGATGATGTATCCCCAAACCCTGGGCCTCTATCATTTAACTGTGCCCAATGCTCCCATCACCCCAATCCCCTTTGCAGCAGCTGAAATTCACAGAACTTTGTTTCCATTCCTCTTCTTCCCAAAACCAGGCTCCCTTTCTCCTGCACCCTCTGGAATGCCTACTCTGTCTGTAACAAACTCACCTCCCTCCATGACCCAAAACCAGCCTTCCCTTCTCCTGCACCCTCTGGAATGCCTGCCCTGTCTGTAACACACTCACCTCCTTCCATGACCTCTTTATCACAAATTACTTTAACCTACTTGCCATTACCAAAACCTGGCTTCATGATTCCAACACTGTTTCTTCTGCTTTCCTCTCCTATGGTGGCCTTCTCTCGACTCACTTCTCCAGACCCAATGGACAGAAAGGAGGTGGAGTGGGAATCCTTCTAGCCCCACACAGCACATATCAGGTACTTCGCCCACCTCCCCCTCTGATGCTCTCCTCCTTTGAGGCACATTGTATTTGTCTATTTTCTCCTTTTTCTCTAAGAATTGCTGTGATCTACCGGCCCCCTGGACAAGTATCAATCTTCCTTGATGACTTCTCTGCCTGGCGTCCCTACTTTCTCTTTTTTGGAATCCCCAAAAAACATCAACATACCTGTTAATTCTAATACTCTTGCTACTTCTACAACCTTGACAAATAGACAACACCAGAAGTCTCAAAAAACATAGCCGTGCTCTTGAGCACCTGTGCCATAAGACTCAGTCTTAGAAACACTTTAACCACTATAAATCTGTCCTTCAAAAATACTTTACCCACCTCCTCACTGCCTATTTTATCACTCTCATTAACACCTTCTCATCCAGTTTCCTTCACCTCTTCTCTACCTTCAGCTCTTTTTTTCAACCTCCACTGTCTCCACCCACTAACTCACTCACTGCCCATTAGATCTCCAATCACTCCAATCCCGGGGTCAGTAGGGGGCCCCATGAGATGCCCCTGGTACCTTTTTCATAGGCTTTTTTGAGTTTGGGCAAGGACACAGGGGCCCCATGATCCCATATTGCCCGGGGACCCCATGAGTTGTCAGTCCACCCCTGCACCTTCATGAAATCTCTTCACCGATTCATGCAGTCTTGCTTTAGAAGATTTGCACTTTGTTATTCCACTTTATCTACTTAACTTTGCTGGTTTACCTGTTACAAGCTGAGTTTAGAGAAATGCACAGTCTCTGCTTTGCTGCCTAATGTAAATGAAAACTTTACATTTTATAAAAATGTTGTGTACCAGTACTGATTTAACCAAGACAAAGGGGACACCCCAGAAGCTTGTCCTAAAAAGGTTAATTTTAGCGCAAATGAAAAAAGCATCACAGACAGTACTCAGTTGTTTTGTTGTAAGTGTACTAATATGGCTACAATCACCTCTGTATAATATACTAACATACAGAGGTAGCTAGGTATTGCAGATTAACGCATGAATGTCAATTTTTATTCTTTTGTTTCTAGGCCAGGTGTGTTTTATTATCATCTAGGGGTATCTCTTCCTAGCTATAATTCTTTTATGAGGCCAGGAAAGCTTTATTGCCTAGAAAAAAAACTCCATCCCAGTGCTCACTTTATCAAAAGATGGACAATTAAATCTTCAATAAACCATATAGCATGAGCTGTAAAATAATGATACAAGTATCCATAGCCACCTAACTCACAATTGTGAAGTAGTTTATTGTAATAAATACATAACATTTTATAAAATTACATTTCAAAAGACTTAAATTGTAACTGCAGCAAAAGATGGCTCTTTTAAGTATTGATTTAGGAAAAGGGTAAATACATTTCCAACCAGCATAATTGTTTGTTTATATTACTTGTGTTGCAATAAAAATAAAATTTACCCTTTCAAATGTTAGGTATGCTGGTAAAATCACGTTCTACAAATTTCAATTGCAGTATATTCTTAATATTCAGTATATTTTTAATATCAATTTCTAACACTACAGAATGCAAAAAAGGTCCAAGGAGGACACAACTTACACAAAGCATGTGCATTATCTTCATATAGCATAAATAATTAAAGTATGGGAATAAAAAAAAAATCATACTCTCCTAGATGGCCGCAGCACCAAATCCCAGCTACAGCTGTCCCCTACCTCCTCTTAGACTGAGAACTGAGCGATCATACACTGCTGATCACTCAGCTCTTGGTCTACAGCCTGCAGAAATCCTGTGACTGTCAATCACCAGCTCTCTGCCCAGCCCATCCATTGATTACTGGAGTGGCAGGCTGTGCAGGAGGTGGGAGTGGCTGGGTTAGGCTCTCGGAGGCTTGCTGAGAGGCTGAGCCAGATGCTTGTTCAGGCATCTGGGTGGATCCATACTTTTAAGTCGGGATCTTTCCTGAGCCTAATCAGACTGAGTGGCAGCCGAAAATGGGTCAAAGGAGTGCAAAACAAACTGCATTCCTGTGATCCATAGGGGAAGTAAAACTGAAAAAACTTTGGCCATACCCTCTCCTTTAAGGAAACAGTATTTTACTTACAAAAAGGAGTTAGCTGTATGTAGATTTTGAAAACACTAAGCCTCATAACTGCCCAGTAGTTGGAGTAATCAATGTACAGTAGATAGCAATCTAGAAATATGTTTCCTCCTGCTGTTAGTCAGGTGTGAACTGATGATCCCACTTTCTGTACCTACACACATATACCTCATTACTGATGCAGTACCAGGGGCGGACTGACCATTTGGAAACTCGGGCACTGCCCGAGGGCCCGGGGTCAGTAGAGGGCCCCATGAGATGCCCCTGGTACATTTTGTATATACTTTTTTGAGTTTGGGCAAGGACACAGGGGCCCCATGATCCCCTATTGCCTGGGGGCCCCATGAGTTGTCAGTCCGCCCCTGTGCAGTACTGTTTTTAGCCTCATTTTAATAAACATGATAAGGCACATGCAAGTGTGCCTTGTTCAGGCATTTCCTATTATGGGATGACAACTGCCGCCTAGTTGAGATCTTTTTTATCAATAAATAACAATTTTAGTGTGCTATTTCAGAGATCTTGTATAGAATGGCTGAATATTATGTAAGCATTGTACTTGGCCACTAAATTAGAGGGAGAGGTGATGCATATTTCATTGTGAAAAAATATGTCAGCTTACCATGTCACAGTTTGCGATGAACTGCACTGGGTTTGGTTCAAGCAGGGTGTGGTGAACTTTAAAAAAGTTTGGATGCTGTAATCCAACCCCTTTAAAATCAATGGGAACTGAATCAAATCAAAAAAATTAAAAATGCCCATTTTCTGGGCTAATAGGCAAGAGCACGTCAAAAATAGCATAGGGGATGGACACTGCCCTGAGGAATATGTACCAATGAAAAAAAAACTCAGTTCGGCCTTAAGCAGTGATTTTTCTTAAATGCTTAAAATGGAACATTAACAATGTGGACATTTTTAAAATGGAAAGCAGACAGTTCAAGATATTTAGCAAGAGGCATTATGAGTTTTTTTTTAAGTTTTAATTTTTTGCCATAATCTTTTAGACAATGAAGAAAATAAATATAATTAAGTAAATAAAACACAGCATGGACATACTTACAATTACACCTCAAAACACATTCTTCTGTTCAAGTATGGGGAAGCCACATGTGTGAAACTTTTTCACAGCCTAGATGCATAGAGGAGCCCAAAATCGAAAGAGCACCTTCAGCCTTTTAAGGGGAATAGATAATGCATCTGATTTCCTGATTACCTGTCCCATTTCTTGAGGCCCTGAAGTGCCAGGACAGGAGAAACCAGTTGCCACAGGTTTTTGACAAATGAAGAAAGAAAATGAAATTGTATTTTTTTACAAACAGTTGTCAATTAATAAGATATGGGCAAAATTGCACCCCAAACCACAATCTGCTATTCCTCCTGAGTATGGGGATGCCATATATGTGAAATTTTGTAGAGCCTAGATGAATAGAGGGGCTTAAAAATTCAAGAAGCACTTTTAAACTTCCAAGGGTTCTAAATTAGGCATCTAATTTCCTGACTACCTATCACAGTTTTGCAGGCCCTGGAGCACCAGGACAGTAGAGACCAGGGGCGTACTGACCATTCAAGCACTCGGCACTGCCTGAGGGCCCAGGCTCAGTAGGGAGCCCCATGAGATGCCCCTGGTACCTTTCATTGGCTTTTCATAGGCTTTTTTGGGTGCGGGCGAGGACACAGGGGCCCCATGATTCCCTATTGCCCGGGGGCCCCATGAGTGTTCAGTCCGCCCCTGATAGAGACACACATAAAATGATCACATTTTGGACAGAAAACATTTTTTTAAGAGGTATAGTGAGCCCTTTGAAGATTTCACTTTTCTGCCATGAGTTTTCGGAAAATGTGGAAAGAAAATGAACACTTATTTTTTTGCACAAAGTCGTCAATTTAATCATTTATTTCTAACACACAGTTGGGGCATGCTTTGAATTTCATCTCAAAACACATTCAGCTACCCTCCCATGTATGAGGATACTACATATATGAGAATTTTTCAATGTCTGGACTGATTATGTACCAGACATTGAGCTCCAATCATGAAGCAGTATCTACTGCTTTAGGAAAGTAAGTAAAATGCTGCTTAGCGTTTTTAAAAAAAATTTTGGCATTCACTAAAGACGCTTCTAAAATCCCACATACAGTATTTTTTTGAGATTTGATGTATCTAACACATGAACCCATGTGGTCATTTACAGCAAGTCATCATATCAGTACTTCTTTTCCAGTGCAGGGCCTTGACAGAAGGTAGCAATAGCGGAGGAGAGCTCAGCAGAATAGAAGCCAAACATCCTGGATCTGGTAGAGCACAAGGTAAAGCACTTTTAATCCTTTGTACAGCCTCATTTGTCTTAGCAGTTATGCAGTGTTATTTCTTATGCCTCATTTCTGCATGTTCATAGGTTTTCACTTCTGCAGTGTTCTTCTATGCTAGAAAAACACATTGCTCATGCTTGTTTGCCCAAAAATGCCCATTTTAAATGTTCAGCCTTTCTTTCCCATTTGTTTAGAATTCTCAAACATGCGCCAACATGTTTGCAGAACAGTTGTTTGATATGGTCTAGAATAGGAAAACTAGATAAGCACTATGAACATTTAAACTTATCAAGATTCTTAATTTTTTTACAGCACCAAACAATGAACTTTGAAGCAGAGTTTGCAACAGAAGAGGTATATATATATATATGAATACACACACACATACATACAGTATACACATATACATACTGTACATATACACACACTGTTTGCTTATGTATTACCTGGCCAGTTGGATGAACAAAAAAAAAACTGAGGTGGATGAATGGAGGAATCTCTCTCTTGCTGGGGCATTGTATTCTGACAGCAGGACCCACTGCTGTCAGAATACACTGATCAGCAGCTGCAGGTGACTGGCTGTAGCTGCTGAATGGCAAAGGTTTTCCAGCATGACCCTTTGACAGAAAACAATCGAATGCTCGACTTCTGCTGAGTGAGGGTAGCCTCACACTGATCAAAATTCACACAGCCCCTGCTAAACTGGCTAAATTTTGATTAGTGCATGGCCAGATTTACTTTCCATACATGACGGTTGTGGTTTTTATGAACTTTAATGTACTTGAACTACCTGTATGTCCTTGGCACATCTTAAAATTGTTTCTTCTCTCAAATATTTGGGAGTGACCATGACAGCTTCTCCTTCAACATATATATCAGATAATGTCACTCCTTTGCCAAGGTTTCAAACTCAGAGTAAAGTTTGGTGTAGACTTCCACTCTCAGTAATATGTTGTATAAACCTAATAAAAATGATTTGGTTGCCTCAACTTTTATATTTTTACATAATTCTTAAGTCTGGATTCCCTTGAAGATTTTTATTAAGGTCAATGGCATATTTATAAATCTAAATTGGAGAAATAAAATTCCCGTATTAAACTGGAACTTTTACAATACCCAAAAGAGGCTGGGGGTTTGTCAGTGCCAAATCCAAGAATATATTTGCTAGCAGCCCAATTGCAGCATATTACATGGTGGGACTCACCGGCTTTGGTATGTGCCTCATACCGTTTCATCTTGTCTTTCCAGGTCGCTCACCATTGCATGCCTTGGAGAGGATGTCAAGGCATTATTTAGGGCAATGCTAGACTCCCTGAGTTATTTACCCTGCACGGTTTTCAAAGATGGGAACAAGTAGTTTTTTTACATTTTCGCAATTATATGAAAAGGGTTTACCTAAATCTTTTGAGCAGCTCACAAGGGAATTCTCTTTGAACCCTAGATGGTTTTTATCAATTTTTGCAGTTGCATCATGTTCTCCATGCGCAATTTTCTTTTTCTACTGTTGTTTTTTTCCTGTACCAGTGCTGGATAGAATAGTTCAAGCAACTTCTACGAAAGGCCTTATTTCTGCTACCTATTTAGTGCTCCTAGAGAGCTCTTTTCATAAATTTCATCTTCCCTTTAGAGAAATCGAGAACAGGATATAGGGCCTATCCCTAACAATGCTTGGGAAGAAATTCTTCGGGCAACTCCTCTTGTTTCATTTTCCTCTACACATAACCCAGGTTTTTATTCTTGATATGGTGTATAGGACCCTAGATTTCCTGTGTGCTATTGGCCTTAGAGCCAACCCAGCCCATCCTAGTTGAGGTAATTTGGGGTCCTTGATACATCTACTGTGGCTTTGCCCAAAACTCCAGAGGTACTGGGCAGAGGTTGTGGTCACACTTAATAGGCTGTTAGATTTCGATCTCTCAGTGGATCCTCTTACAAGTTTACTAGACTATGTTGATTTTTCACTGCACAAGTCACTATGTGAGCTGTTTGCGGCTCAAGACCAAATTGCCCATAAGTGGTCTTCCTTGCATCCTCCGACCCTATCTGATTGGATATTTGATCTTAATAAGTGTATTTCATATTTGAGACATACTTTATTTCTTAGGAATTCACTAAAGATGTTTGACTTAATTTGGTTACCTTGTTAGTTCATGAGTCCAGTTTTAAATTAGGATGCAGGCCCCTTTAGGTATTGTGGCACTATATAGTTTATTTAAAATGGATCCAATATGTAGTACTGGACCTACTTTTCGGCTGTTATAAGGCCCTTCACTCATTTATTATTTTGAGTAGATTTGGGCATGCTCCAAGCTGGGTTTTTTTTGGGGGGGTCTCTTCTTGTTTTTTTGTTTAGGCTTGTGTATTTGTTTGTATTTTTGCTTTATTAAGTAATTTTGAGATATTCCTATCTTGTTTATACAGTTGCAAGAAAAAGTCTGTGAACCCCTTGGAATTACGTGGAGTTTTGCATGAATTGGGCATAAAATGTGCTCTGAACGTCATCTAAGTCACAACAATAGAAGAACACAGTCTGCTGAACATAATACTACACAAACATTAGATGTTGCCATGGTTTAATTGCACATAACATGTAAACATTCACAGTGCAGCAATAACCTCAACCAAACGTTTTCTGTAGTTGCAGATCAGACCTGCACAACGATCTGGAGTAATTTTGGACCACTCCTCTTCACAAAATTGTTTCAGTGTAGCAATATTCTTGGGATGTCTGGTGTGAATCACTCTCTTAAGGTCATGCCACAGCATTTCAATCGGGTTGAGGTCAGGACTCTGACTGGGCCATTCCAGAAGGCGTATTCTGTGCTGTTGCAGCCATTGTTTTGTTGAATTACTTGTATGCTTTGGGTCATTGTCCTGTAGCATCACCCATCCTCTGCGGAGCTTCAGTTGGCGGACAGATGGTCGTACGTTTTCCTGCAAAATGTCTTGATAAACTCTGGAATTCATTTTCCCATCAATGACAACAATCCGTCCAGGCCCTGAGGCAGCAAAGCAGCCCCAAACCATCATCCCCCATGTTTTACAGTGGGGATGAGGTTTTGATGTTGGTGTGCTGTGCCTTTTTTTCTCCACACATAGTGTTGTGTGTTCTTCCCAAACAACTCAATCTTGGTTTCATCTGTCCACAGTATATTTTGCCAGTAGTGCTGTGGAACATCCAGGTGCTCTTTTGCAAACTTCAAACGTGCTGCAATATTCTTTTTGGACAGCAATGGCTTCCTCCGTGGTGTCCTCCCATGTACTCCATTCTTGTTTAATGTTTTCCTTATTGTAGATGTGTCAACAAAAATGTTAGCATGTGCCAGAGATTTCTGTAGGTCTTTAGCTGACACTCTGGGATTCTTCTTTACCTCATGCAGCATTCTGCGTTGTGCTCTTGCAGTCATTTTTACAGGATGATCACGCCTAGGGAGAGTAGCAACAGTGCTAAACTTTCTCCATTTGTAGACAGTCTGTCTTACCGTGGACACATAAACATCAAGGCTTTTGGAGATACTTTTGTAACCCTTTCCAACTTCATGCAAGTCAACAATTCTTGATCGTAGGTCTTCTGAGAGCTCTTTTCTGCGAGGTATGGTTCACATCAGACAGTGCTTCTTGAAACCAGTAAACCAGTTTTTTAAGGGCTTGACAGCTGTCAGCAACACATCCAATATCATCACACATCACACTGACTGGAGTCAAGGTTGGCTCACTCCTGGCTCCAATTAGCTCTGGGAGAAGTCATTAAGCTAGGGCCTCACATACTTTTTCCTCCCTGCACTGTGAATGTTTACATGGTATGTGCAATTAAATCATGGCAACATCTAATGTTTGTGTAGTATTATGTTCAGCAGACTGTGTTCTTCTATTGTTGTGACTTAGATGACGTTCAGAGCACATTTTATGCCCAATTCATGCAAAACTCCACGTAATCCCAAGGGGTTCACATACTTTTTCTTGCAACTGTATGTGCATGTGTTATAAAAACAAAAAAAATGTTTTCAAAATAAAATCTGGAGAAAAAAACTACCTGAATGTACTTGGCACTCACACATCATGTCTGCTCTACACTTCCTTACATGTTTATCCTAAACATGTAAGCTGTCCCACTTTCCAGTTACAGTTTTGAAACTCGCTCCCCCCTCCTTTTTTTTTTCTGTATCCTATATAATCTTAGTAATGTCTAATAAACTTTGAACATCTCTGAACATAAGCTGCCATTATTTCCGTGTTCAAGGGGTGTTCCCAGAATTCTGCTGATAAACCAGGAATCTCTCCACAGACCGGGGGTCTCTGAGGGGATAAGAAAATCATCCTTTCAGCTGGGGGCTCGTCTGGTATGACCACCCACCTCACTTGGTAAGTAAACCTTTTGTCTTTTTATGACTAAAAGCTCTTTCTTGCCCTGTGTTGAGGGAAGGTCTTGAATCATTCTGAATTGTCAATATAGACCCGTGATAACCTGTAGCTGCTTTTGGTAAGCAGACTTAACTCTTTGGTAGAGTTACAAAATAGTACACTATAAAAAAAAGAGTGTTTTTGGTAAAACACAGATTGTTGTTTGGTAGAACATAAAAGAAATTGTTCTTTGGTAGAACACACTGTCCTTTGGTAGAACAGTGAAGAGATAACTTTTGGGAAGTTATCAAAAGGTTAATAAGTCTGTGGAGCAGATTCTGGTTTATCTGTCTGTTGCTTTTTCTTTCTGTCGCGTAGAAGTATAAGATAATGTGTTGTGCAGAACAAAATAAGATTATAAGGTAAGATAATCTTATCCACTGTCTAAATATGGGTCAAGGAGGTAGTTACCCACCAGGTCCCACAGAAAATGGAAAAAATTGTAAGGATTATGTAGGACAGACAACTATTTAATAAATCCCTGGGTGGATTGTATGGCTGGTTGGACAGAAGCCATGGGAAGTACAGACCCATTCCAGAAAAGGAGAAAGGGATTGCTCCTCTAGTGGAAAGATTTTTAGAGACAGGTATTTTAGAAGAAACTGTTTCTCCTTACAACACACCTATCAATCCTGTTAAGAAGACGGATGGCTCTTACAGGTTTGTAAAAGATTTGAGGGCCATAAATAATTTGATGGTTCCAATAGCCCCAATAGTGCCTGATGTGCCATCACTCGTCACCTCCATTCCATCCGATGTAGAATATTTTACAGTGATTGATTTAACAAATGCATTTTTTTCAGTTCCTGTGGACCACCAGACGAGGGCTCTATTTGTATTTATATTCTGGAAATCGCCAGATGACCTGGTGTAGAATGCCCCAGGGTTTTGTAGATTCGCCTGCAGTCTAATCACTTGCCCTCCAGACCACACTGAGGTCCTGGACCCCTCCCAAAGTTTCAGTCCTCCAACAATATGTGGATGACCTATTGATTTGTAGTTCAAGTCAGGCGGCCAGTCAGGAGGATAGTTGGCCTCTGTTAGAATGGTTGTCAGGGAATGGTCACAAAGCATCTAAAAAGAAACTGCAATGGTGCCAAAAACAGGTTGAATACCTTGGTTTTACTCTAAGTCATGGTGAGAGGAATGTCAGTCACAAAAGAGCTGCGGCTCTCGTGGGTCTGCCCCGCCCACAAACAAAAAAGGACATTCTAACTTTTCTTGGTATGATTGGTTACTGCCGCCAATGGATACCTGATTGTTCATTTTATGATCACACTCTGAGGTCTGCCACACTTTCAGAATCACCTGACATTTTCATATGGTCAAATGAAATGATTGATGCCTTTGTGTACCTGAAGAATGCTATGGTAATGGCCCCTGGTCTTGGACTACCTGACTATAAGAAAATGTTTCATCTGTATGCTAGGGAAAATTGTACAACTATGGTGGGGGTCCTGGCTCAGGAACATGGAGGCAAGCTCTGCCCTGTAGCTTGTTTTTCCAAAGTAGTGCCAACTCAGGTTCAGGGCATGCCTGCTTGTCTGAGAAGCTGTTGCATTCTGCGTAATGGTGGTGGAAATGACTATTTCTTTCACATTGGGGCATGAAACTACCCTACACACCACACATTAAGTGTCCTTACTATTACAAAAACATACACACTCAACACATGTCAGCACAAAGGTTGAGCGGATATGAAGTGATTCTTCTATCTGATCCCAATTTGATTATTAAATATTCTTCAGCAAATTCAGGCCCTGCTCCAATTTTGGATGCCCTACTGGGGCTAAAGGGAGAACAGGATGAAGTGGCACCAGAACACACTTGTATAACCCACATACAGCAAGACACTTCCCCTAGGCCCGACATGTCAGCTGTGGCTCTTGATGTGGCCCCAGATGTGTTTGTAGATGGCTCATGCTTTAGGCCAAATGATAATACTTACCATGCAGGATATGCCATTGTGCAACTTCCTGACAAAATACTCGAGGCAAAGCCAATTCCATATCAGTTAGCTCAAGCAGCCGAACTGATTGCCCTTACAAGAGCATGTCAATTATTTGCAGGATAGGATGTCAACATTTACACAGTCTCCAAGTACGCCCATGGTGCTGTACACGATTTTGGGGTCATTTGGGAGAGAAGAGGATTCATTGCTGCTGATGGCAAAACCATATCTCACTCTTCCTTGATATCTGATCTACTCAAAGTCATACAGTTACCGTAAACATTAGCCATTCTTCATTGCAGGGCACATACAAATCGCAGAGATCATATTGCCAAAGGAAATGCATTAGCAGATAAGGTAGCAAAGGAAGCTGCATTACAACAGGTGGCCAGTGAACAGATGTCTATGCTCACTTCAGGCGTCACAACTACCCCACATGACCAGATGTATGCAGATTTACAAAAATTTGCTATAGAAGTCGATCTAGCAGACTGGAATGGTTCTGGAGCACAACTAGATCCAGCTTCTTGTCTAGTGTGCTTAGAGGGGATATCATGCATTCTCATATTAAGTGCCTCATTGTTCATTGCACAGTACCACGGTCTAGGACATAGAGGATGGAAAACGACATGTGAAACATTATTGCAGGATTTTTACATTACAGGTTTATCTAGGTTGGTGATGAATATGTTTCCAGGTGCATTACATGTATAAGGAACAATCCACAGAACCCAAAGAAATCACAACACCAACATCTAGTGTATCCAACTACACCTTTAACCCATTTACAAATAGATTTTCCCCACATGCCAAAAACAGGACAGAGTCAAGAGTTTTTGTTGGTAATGGTGGATATGTTTAGCAGATGGGTGGAAGCATTTGTCATTAATAAAGAAGACGCGCAGACTGTAGTCAGAATTCTTACACAGGAGATAATACCCAGATGGGGATGTCCGCTGCAGATCAATTCTGATAACGGACCTGCCTTTGTGGCCAAGGTATGCCAAGACCTAGTAAAAGTACTTAAGATAGATTGGAAATTTCATATTCCCTATCATCCTCAAAGTTCGGGCATAGTAGAAAGGATGAACAGGACAATTAAGGATAAGTTGAGGAAGGCCACTGGAGGAACCTATACCCACTGGAAGAAGATGTTACCTGCAATTCTAGCAGAGGTAAAAATGACACCTAATAAGACTACAGGGTTATCTCCTTTTGAAATATTAATGGGAAGACCATTCCCCACTCCTTGGGCTAGACAGCCACTTATGTTAGAAAGAGGGGACCTTGATCTGGTACAACAAGAATATGTGAGAAAATTGATTCAAACTTTAGATAAGGTTGAAAGAAATGTTGCTCGCACCTCTCCTTTATTTTTTCAGGAACCAACACACCCTTTCCAAGTGGGAGATGTCGTAGTGGTCCGCCAACTCGCTAAAGACAAGAAGCAAGGCTACTCCTTTGGACCACCTACTACGGTGATAGCGGTTACCAGAATGGCTGTTCTGGTGGAGAATTCCCAGTCCTGGATCCATGCTAGTTGAGTGAAGAAGGTGAACCAAACACCTGAGAAACACGAGATGGAAAAAGGAGGTGAAATATGAGAGGAAAATCCTCGAAGAGCGGGTGAAGTGGGTGAAAAAGACCCTGAAGATGACATTCCTTACTGCCCCTCATAGTGCTTTGAAGATCTGGGTCCTATTGGTCACACTGACTGTGCTCTTTTTCCTGCCAGTATGGATCATAACTAACTGTATTTATCACCCTGAGGACTTGAGCCTAATAAAAGGTATCTGTGGTCAAGGACTAGATTTAAATGAGACCCAGAAAACCGGAAGTGAAAGAAAGTCAAAAAGAAGTTTTGAAGAGAATAATCCTTTTTCAGGAAAAATGTTGATGATGCAGTTTAAATATGTTTATGCTGAAAAGTCAGGTTATGATAAATGTTGGATATGTAGTAAGTTACATCCTAGCACATATGAAATTCCTCTTCTGGCCACTCCAGTCAAAATATTTTTGTTAATAACAGGGAATGTAAGTATTGGTTTGACCAATATTACTTCTAATGCCACCATATCTTTTCCAACTCTGGGAGTCACTCAACTGCCCGATTGGTGTTTTAGACTGGGGAATACTTCCCACAAGGGAAAGGGAATGTGCTCTCAGTCCACATTAAATATATATTGTCTTGGACTAGGTCACTTACAGACCATTTACCGTGATCTACCAGTGAGCCAAATTAATATGAGAATATGTGCACGTGGAAGTAAGACACTGACACCTCGCAGTAATGCCAACTTCCTAAAATTCTGTTTTATTGAGGAACTAACAGTATCATTTATAGGGCATATGATGCAGGCAAAGCATATACATTGATTGGGTGAAAAGTCCACTGGGTTTCTGCGTGTTCGTCCATCCGTGTTGATATCTTCCAATCATTGTCCCCAAAGAGACTCATTCCCTTTTATGGGGGTTGTTTACATTAAAAGATACTTTTCTCCTAATGAGTCACCAAGGGCGAGACTCCGGATGAAGGCGCCATCTTAATTATCATCATTGTTCTGTCAACCTATATCTGATTGTTTACTTAAGAGAGTAAGGAATTTAAAGAGCAAGATACAGACAGTAGCAAGACTATAA
Source organism: Staurois parvus (assembly GCF_062004578.1). Lineage (NCBI taxonomy): Eukaryota > Metazoa > Chordata > Amphibia > Anura > Ranidae > Staurois > Staurois parvus. The sequence continues at coordinate 5,680,685 of NW_028317994.1, read as the reverse complement.
AATTGTCATTTTACTGATCATCTAATAAAACGTGGACTGTCAATCACAATCCACTACAATCCCCCCTTAAAATGGCTATTTTATTCCTGACTGTCCCTATGTCTTCTGATGTCCTAACTGCCTGGTGGCCCTCCCTCTGGAACTCTTTTAAGACGCATATAGAGCCCCTGAGTGGCTAATCCATCCCTAGAGTCTCGATATGTCCTGAGAAGGCCACAGTCAGGCACTATCTTTCCCTGTTTATAGTTTTCTGTTAGGGGGGGAAATTTGTAGCATTCCCTTTTGTTTTTATAAGTCTGAAATATGATGATCAGGGGCTATAGTCTGTAAGGGAGTATAGGATTCCCTTTCTTCACGGGGGAGTTCAACATTGTTATAGTTCAGGAATGTAGGGGAGATCTCGTTCACAGCGTTTCCTATTAGCCTCTTAATGCAAGGGATCACACAGCAGGCGACTATTGCCATTAGAATGATAATACCCAGGATAACCACCCCTGCTTGGGCGAGGGCTTTCTGCCAGCCACTCAGCCATCCAAACCACTGATCCCAGGGATGTGTAATACCTGAGTTTTCCTTAAGCTCATTTGACAGGTCCTCCAACCTCTTGATGGCCAGTGTCACCTTCCCATTTGGGCCTGTGTTATCTGGGATATACGTACAGCAGGTCATGGTCTTTGGTATCATTTTACAGACCCCCCCTTTTTCAGCTAATAACATATCGAGTGTCATACGATTTTGAAAGACCATGTTAGAAGTAGCCTCCAACTGCTCTGCTATCCCCTTTAGGGCATCTCGTGTGTAGTTTACAAACCGTTGTTGATTATAGTAGATGTAGTTTATCCAATCTACATTCTTGTTCTCAGTGATGAAGAGGAATAGGGATTCAAATCCCGCGGCCACCTGGTCTCTGGCCTTGAATTCATCGGGTACACCCCTTGGGACTCCTATCGCATCTATATAGACATGGGGGTCAAAACTCCCTTGTGGGGCACTTCGTTTGTGCTTGGTTGCATGGAGGGGGTTAGGCGGCCCCTTAAGTAATGGATCTGAGAGGATGTGCAATGGCATTACGGCATTGGCAAGGGTACATTCCCCTCTCCATTTCCCTATCAGTCGGGTCCTAATCTTTTGATCACCACAGATCCAGAATATATCCCCCAATGACATGACCTGGTTCTGGGTGAGATCTGACCGGGCTGTACTATAAGCAGCACAGAATCCCTTTGTGAAGTTCCCCAGAAACCTTCCTCCTCCCTCATAGTTGGCATAGCAGGTATAATTACCGGGATATATGGTTAAACCATTTGGGGCCTTTTCATCTCCTTGGATTAAGGGGTAACGCTTCTTCCAGTCCTCACATAAAGACTGGTTCGTAGAGATGTTAGTATACAGGCTTAAGACACACTCCTCTATGGAATCTGGTAGGGTTAGTGGCACCGTCCCCAGATGTGGTCTGGCATGCCCACACACATAGCAGTTGGACTTATTATGCGAGTTTGCATTGTATCTCATCCATTCTAACCACAGATTAGTGTCTGAGAGGCCGGTTTCTACTGCTATAGTATCTTCGTATGTAGGGTTTGCTATGGCCACCATCTCTGCCAACGTTTTGATCTTTGGCATAAGTGGGTTATAGGTGGGAGCAGTATCTCTGGAAGATTTCCATCGGTTTGATCTATACATATCCCTTATCCAGAATTGTCCCATCACTCCCCCATGTCCCCAGTATCCCAACCAGTAAAGCCCCTCATCTCCTGGGCTGGGGTTCTCTATGGTGAGGGTGAGTGGCATAGTTCTCCCTGTTGGGTTTTCATATGAACATGTGCCTTTTTTAAATATAGTCAATCTATCAATTAGGCTCTTCCCATTTTTATCTTTGCGGTTTAAGGCACTTAGCGGTTTATACCCCCAGTCAGGCCCCGTATTCCATCCTACTGAGCCCCAGTATCTGCATTTGTCTCCCCAATAGTCATCCGTCACACATATATATATACTACTGGAGTGATCCTGATACGTAGTACACTGCCAAGGTTGTTTCGGACAAGGCGCTATGAAGCAGAAGTCAAAGGCAAAAGTGGCCACACGGGTGTTGGAAGAATTGTACCAAAATGTTATCAGGCCACTCTGTTCGGGTGTCCCACCTTCCCTTGTGATTGCCACTCTTAATCCCCTACCCATTCCCGACAGCACATACAAAAGGATATATGTGTATAGTCTCATGTTCTAGTTGTCTTCTGGGGGTGCAACTTTCTTGCAGTGAGAGGCGTGGATCCAGGTACTCTTTCCTTCTAGCTTCACTGAGGTGGCCGTCACCAGAAGCACCTGGAAGGGACCGTCATATCTGGGTTCCAATGTATGTTTCCGCAGAAACTTCTTGACCAAGACCCAGTCTCCAGGTTGCAAAGTATGCGTTCCAGTGTCCGCCTCAGGATCTGGAATGGAGGAGAAAACTTGCGCATGGATATTAGTCAACACACGTGCCAAAGATATCACATACTTTGTCAATGAGTCAGACTGCAACTGTAATTGTTGAGGATAGTAGGTACCCAGTCTAGGGGCGGACCCAAACAAAATCTCATAGGGAGACAACCCATGACTTCCCCTTGGTGTGTATCTAACGCTGAAAATAGCAATAGGCAAGCTGTCCGGCCATCCCATGCCTACCTCTTGGGCCATTTTTAACATTCTTGACTTCAGGACCCCATTTAGGCGCTCTACCTTCCCACTACTCTGGGGATGATAGGGTGTGTGAAACGCACGTGTGACCCCCAGAGCCCCCCAGATCTCTTTCGTGACATTGGCAGTAAAAGCCGGTCCCTGATCGCTTTCAACCACCTCGGGCACTCCATATCTGCAGACTATCTCCGTGAGCAGCTTCTTGGCAGTGGTTCTTGCCGTCTGGTTGGTTACTGCGAATGCCTCTGGCCATCCTGAGAACATATCCACCACCACTAGGGCATATTCAAATCGTCCACTTTTTGGCATCTGGATATGATCTATCTGGATCCTCTGAAATGGATATAGTGCCCTGGCCAGATGCTTGCTTGGAGGTTTCTCAGGTCTTCCAGGATTGCACTTGGCACATACAACACAAGACTTACAGAATCTGTCTGTGTAAGCCGTAATTCCGGGTGCCACATAGTATTTACTGATCAAAGAGTTCATTAGCATCTTGGACAGGTGTGATGCTCCATGTGCCCACTGCACTGTTGCCGGATATAAGGATCTGGGAAGCAAAACCTTCTTCCCCACCACCCACAATCCTTTGTCCTCAACTGCTCCTTTCTGCATCCATTCCTTCCTTTCTTCTTCTGAAGCATTATCCTGGGCTTTCTGGAGTTGGTTGTCCTTGGGCTGATGAATTAGCACAGGCATCACCTCACTGCACATCTCTTCATCCTCTTCCTGCTCCCTGACCGCAGCTTGCTTAGCAGCCATGTCTGCCAGATGATTTCCTTTTGCTTCCATAGTGGTCAATTTACCGTGGGCCTTCACCTTCAGTATGGCCACTTGGGCTGGTAGTAAAAGTGCTTCCATAAGGTGGTTGATCGCCTTTCCATGCTTTACAGGAGTCCCAGCTGCCGTGAGAAAGCCCCTCATTTTCCAGATTAGGCCAAAATCAAGTGCAACCCCCAGTGCATATCTGGAGTCCGTGTAAATGTTAGCTGTCTTTCCTTTTGTTAATTCACAGGCTTTGGTGAGGGCCCTTAGTTCAGCCTCTTGTGCAGACATAAAAGGTGGAAGAGGTCTAGCTTGCAGTACCATTGTGTCGGTAGTCACAGCATATCCAGTGTGGTAGGTGCCAGCATTATCTGCAAAGCGGGATCCATCCACAAAAAGTATTAGGTCAGGATTTGATAGGGGCGTATCATGGACTGTTGGTAGGTGTGTAGTTTCTGCCTGCATAAGTTCCAAACAGTCATGTACCACATCCTCTGGTGCCACGTCTTTGGTGTCTTCTTCTGCTTCGTCTACCCCCCCCCCCCTGGAAGAGGGAGAAGAGTTGCAGGGTTTATCTGGGTGCATCTGACCAGGGTGACATGATCAGGTAAAAGAAGGGAGCCTTGCAGTCGCAGATGCCTGGCGGCAGATAGATGTTTTGGTTGGGTTTGGTTCAGTATTGCGGTAATGTCATGGGGGGCCAGAAGTGTGAGTGGATGTCCTAAGACCAAATCTGCCGTTTTATCCAGAAGAAGATGAGCAGCAAAAACAGCCCTCAGACAGGAGGGACCACCTCGTGCAACCGGGTCTAGCCTGCAGGAGTAATAACCCAGAGGCCGGAGGCGACCCCGATGGCGTTGTGCCAGAACTCCTGTTGCATGACCCTGTCTCTCAGCCACAAAAAGCTTGAAGGGCTCATCATAATCTGGTAGACCTAATGCAGGTGCAGTGGAGATGGCTTTTTTCAGGCGATGGAAATCAAGTACAGCTTCTTCTGTCAGGGAAAAGGGTTCAGATTTCAGGGCATCATAAAGGGACTGCATCAAGACGGAAGCTTCTGGGATCCAGGAACGACAATAGGAAACCAACCCTAGAAAAGCATGCAGGGTTTTTGGTCCCTGAGGTATTGGGACATTCTGGATAGCCCGTACTCTATCCGGTGTGAGGTGACGAGTGGCTTGGGAAACGCAATGTCCCAAGAAAATGACAGAAGTTTGGCACCACTGTAACTTGTCCTTAGAAACCTTGCAGCCCTGTTCAACCAGGTGGTGGAGGAGGCTCAGAGAGGCGATTTTTCCTTCAGAATGGTTGGTGGCACATAGGAGCAAGTCATCCACATATTGGAGCACTATGACTTCCGGGTGTGACTGTTGCCAGGTGCTGAGGATAGTTGTCATGGCCTTTGTAAATTGGCTTGGCGAATTTTGGGCCCCTTGGGGCATAACTCTCCAGGTATACTGTCGGCCAGCATGGGTAAAGGCGAAGAGATACATGCAAGAGGGGTCCAGCGGAACACTGAAGAAGGCATTGGCCAAGTCAATAACTGTGAACACTTGGGCTGTGGGAGGTACCCCTGCAAGCAGGGTGTGGGGGTTTGGTACAATGGGGGTTTCCAGAATAGTTGCCTCATTGACTGCTCTCAGATCTTGAACCATGCGATATTTGGTGGGCTCACCTTTTGGAGTTCTTTTCTTCACTGGGAAAAGGGGTGTATTGCATGGGGACACACAGGGAATTAATGCCCCATTTTCCAGAAGTATATTGACTTGTTTGGAGATGGCGTCCATCTGGGCCTGCTTCAGAGGGTATTGAGGCTTCCGTGGCAATGGTGCTCCAGGCTTAAGCTGGACTAACACTGGAGCAACTTTCAGATGGCCAATATCCTCAGGGCCGGTGGACCAAAGAGTGAGTGGCAGCTCCTGTAAGGCCTGTTCTACATGGTCTGGCAAGGGGTGGCCTGAAACTTCCTGTAGAGACATCATCAGTGGTAATGAACATAGAGCCGAGGTGTCCTCCTCTCCCAAGGGGGTGGAGAGCTGAATGGTGCCATCTGGTTGGTAGGATATAGTTGCTTGCAACCTGGATAAGACATCAGCTCCCAGCAGATTCAACGGGCAAGTATTTGACACCACAAAACGAGACAGAAGATTGGGTAAGGTGCCGATATGTAGAGGTTTTGTAAGCCAACTGCGTTGTGGGCAGCCGTCTACTCCAACGCAGGAAACATCAATGTTTGAGAGGTATGTTTCATTGGGTAAATCTTCTCTCCGCAAAATGCTTCTGGCTGCACCTGTGTCCACTAAGAATTGTGTAGGATGTCCCTCGATGGGGACAGTGACCTTTGCTAGGGGCCCACTAGCACAATATCCATGAGAAGAAACTGTCATAAGGGGAGTGGACACAGGTTTGCCCCTGTCCTATTGGAGAAGGTTTAGATGTTCTTGGGTAGGACCTGTGCGTGGGGGTCCTGGAAGCGGTGGAGGTGGTGGCATTGCAGACTCTTCCCACCCTGAGTTGTAGTCATTGGGTCGTCGTGAACGTCTGGGAGCTCTGCATTCCCTTCTGAAATGTCCTGGTTTTCCACAGTTGAAGCAGATAAGTGGGTTTCTTCTGGAGACCTGCTCTCCAGCCGACAACATAAGTGGTGTCGGCTTCCGGGCCACCTGGGCGGTCTCTAGACCTTTTGCCACCAATAGCAGTATATCCAGGTGGAGGGTACGGTACTCTGGACGGGCAGTGATCAAACCCTTGCGAACAGACTCCTTTAGTCCTGATACAAATGCAGAGGCCAGCATTTGAGTATGTACCTTGTTATGGACACTGAATCCCAGGTCTGTAAACACCTGTGTTAGTCTGGTATGGAACTTTTCCACCGACTCAGTCTTGTCTTGGGTAATGTCCTGCAATGTGGTTGCCTGGTCCGCCAGTCTCTCTCTGGCCCACTGCTGCAACTGGTCACAGAAAGAAATTCCCGAGGCATAAGTGGTGTCCTCATTTGGCTTTACTCTGGTGAGATCCTTTTCCATTATAGGCCAATATGCATCCCCAGCCTTGATCTCACACAGACTGACCAAATCCCTCCAGGCTGTGGAATAGGTCTTGTGGATCTGGGCTATGCGCCGGTAAAAAGGCATCGGGTGTTTCTCCGGGTCCGGGAGAGTTGTGACTAGTGTGGAGGCTTGGGATGGAGTGAAGGCCACATACATGATAGGAGCATCAGGTAGGTTGGGCACCGGGCGGGGATGGTCTTCTTCAGATCCTTGGGGGCGATAGACAGGATTGTGGTAAGTGGAAGAAAAGGGATGAGGTGCTGAGTCTGCTCCCATTCCAGACTCATACATAGATAATTTTTGACGTTGGGGTTGTGTGGTTGGGGGAAGTTGAACGAGTGGTTTGCTTTCTGGACCATGGCCTTCTGAGAACGGATCATTCTGTTGGGAACGAATGGAAACAGCATCATCCATAGTCAGCTTCCGGTCACATCCCTTGCAAATCTCCTCCCACCCCGGATTCTTAACTGAACACCCCTTACATATCCGGAGGTTCTGACTACACGGTATGCAAAAATCTGGACTCTCGGGGTGGGGCCTTCCTGTATTTCCACATGCCTCGCACCTCCAGGACGGGCCATCATCATAGGGGGGCGGCGCCTTGCCGGGCGCATCTCCTTTCCTGTAATATACATATACAACTCCCCTGTCCTGATCCAGTTTTTGCTCCACCCACCCCTCCTGATGTAGGGTGCGGGCCACATTAAACCAAGTTTCTGCTGTCTTTAACATGTTATATTTCAGTAGAAGCCCTTTCTTCTCTTTACACAGCTTTCTCCAGTCCTCCGCCTGCAACCTCCCACCGTTCTTACATGTTCCACCCAGCTTGTTTAACTGTTTTAACTTTTTTACATACTCTGGTCCCTCTCTCTCCTCCACCAGTTCACAAGCAAACAAACTGTTCTCTGGCTTTATAAGTTTCTGTCCCATTTTGTTTTACTTCCCTCCCGGGGACCCTAAGGTGGTCCCCAAAGCCGTCACTCTGTTCTGAAAGTGCTGTGCCGTGAGACAGTGGAACCCGCGCAGCACTTTGCCCCCCCCCTGCTTCTCCTCCAGTAACTTCCCTATTTTTCAGCTACACTGAGAATAATGTACATTAACCCTGTAAACCAATATATCAGGAGCTACGATTGTCACTGTACCACTACTTGTAGTACTTTCACGAATCCCCACTCTTTCGTGGTGTACACCAAACATTAATCCACATACACAGTGTGATCATGACATAGTATTTCAGACACGCCTGTCGGGAGTAAAATGTTTTTTTTTTTTTTTTTTTTTTTTAGTTTTCTTTTTCCCCCACAAGCCAATCCCTGGCTGTGGTTATTTTTTCCCTCGAATCACCATTACTGCGACTACGAGTTTCCCCTCGACAGTCACCATCACCACGACTGCGAGTGCCCGGCACCCTCTCTCAAATCAGAGTGTATCCTGTCCACTCCTGACGAGGAATATTTTGCCGTAATTCTCCCCTCCCTCACAGGCGCATCAACAACAACCCAACCAATCACACTGGTACACACAGACAACACAAAAGACAAGACATATCACACTGGTAGATGACATTACACTGACAGGTGGGTTCAAAGGAGCCCCGGGCAAGTATACCTGTCACTTTGCTGATCAACGGACAGCCAGACGGGTGAGTAGTCCCGCTGAGCAATTCCAGACTACGCAGGTAAGGAATTATTAGACATAAAAATTCACTTACCGCTTTTGGAGGTGATCAGTCTCCGCGTCTGGAATGCTCCACGGTCCCCCTCATCCACTCTGGGTCGGGCTGATCCCGTGTTCAGAACCCGGGCTCCACGCTGGGCGCCAAATGTCTTGGACTAGGTCACTTACAGACCATTTACCGTGATCTACCAGTGAGCCAAATTAATATGAGAATACGTGCACGTGGAAGTAAGACACTGACACCTCGCAGTAATGCCAACTTCCTAAAATTCTGTTTTATTGAGGAACTAACAGTATCATTTATAGGGCATATGATGCAGGCAAAGCATATACATTGATTGGGTGAAAAGTCCACTGGGTTTCTGCGTGTTCGTCCATCTGTGTTGATATCTTCCAATCATTGTCCCCAAAGAGACTCATTCCCTTTTATGGGGGTTGTTTACATTAAAAGATACTTTTCTCCTAATGAGTCACCAAGGGCGAGACTCCGGATGAAGGCGCCATCTTAATTATCATCATTGTTCTGTCAACCTATATCTGATTGTTTACTTAAGAGAGTAAGGAATTTAAAGAGCAAGATACAGACAGTAGCAAGACTATAAAATTGTCATTTTACTGATCATCTAATAAAACGTGGACTGTCAATCACAATCCACTACAATATGATCCTGGAAGGAGGGATGGAACTTCTTCTGTGAAACTCTGGCAAGTAAATGGTAGAGCCCTGAATGAAAGTTTAGAAGGGATACAAGACAATGTGGGGAAAACTATGTTTGGAAAACTTTTTTTTTATCTCACACTTGTCACCCCTGAACTTTGCTCTGCAATACAAAAATTGCCGATCTCCTTGGGAAACAATACCTATATCTGTTGTGGTAAGATCTGTTACCCTTGGATACCGAGTAATGTCCAGGGCTGGTGCTATGTAGCCCAATTAGTGCCAATCATGGCAGCTATAGACCAAAAGGAACACCAGGTAAAAGCCAGTACATACCCAAAACACCAAATAACTCTGAGACAGAGAAGGGAGAACAAACAAGAAAAGGTAGATCTATTCTCTACATGTGATAAGGTTTGGTCATGGTTCCCTACCTACACGGGATGGGGAATAACACTCATGAACAAGATAAATAATTACACAAACATTATTGATTATATACTGGAGAGGAACTCTAAGGACATAGGGTTGCTAAATACCGAGACCAGAGCTATTAGCAAACAGCTGGAGATGCAATAATTAGCTATTAAAAGCATGAGTGCTGCTCTGAAAGGTTTCTGTGAGATGACAGAGGATTATGAATGCTGTACTTGGATATATAATACCACAATGACTGTTCCAGATTATTATGAAATAAGAAAGCAACACAGGGAACAGGTAGATGGTTTAATGGAAGAAGCTAGAGCTATAGGAAAAGATGGATGGAGTCCTTCTGATTGGCTAGGATCAGGATTTAGTTCCGTCTTTTCATGGATGAAAGGTATCGTTGTAAGCATAATCATGATATTGCTTTTTGTTTTATTTTTATATCTATGTTTTAAATGCTTATTATATTGCATTGCTAGAGCTACCAAGCCGCAAAATACAAATGAAGGTTATCTGGCTATGTACAAAAAGATGAATAAGGTAAAGAATTGAGATCATGTTCATGATCTAAGAGGGGATTGAAAGGATCTAGATAACCTCCATTTTGTTGATGTACGCCATTTTAAGTATTAAGTTAGGTTTTTGCAGATATATTAGAAGTTTAATGAAACGATTTCAGCTTGCACAAGAATGTATAAACAATGATTAGACGACCCTGACATTGTCTTTGCCGGCTATTTCTCAGAAAGCTAGCAAAAACAATTTATACCAAGAAATGTATATGTCATGTTTCATGTAGTGAGCTCATGATGGAAACTTACAAGTTATAGTTTTTTAACTCGCTCCCCCCTCCCTTGTTTTTTCTGTATCCTATATAATCATAGTAATGTCTAATAAACTTTGAACATCTCTGAACATAAGCTGCCGTTATTTCTGTGTTCAAAGGGTGTTCCCAGAATTCTGCTGATAAACCAGAAATCTCTCCAGAGACCGGGGGTCTCTGAGGGGATAAGAAAATCATCCTTTCATGGATTTAGAATGATATCATGTGATGTTAGAGCATTATTACTCTTCTTAATGTTCACCAAACTATTATTTATTTATTTCAGGTACTTATATAGCACCGTCAATTTATGCAGCTCTTTACGTATATATTGTACATTCACATCAGTCCCTAACCCTCAAGGGTCGTACAGTCTAAGGTCCCTAACTCACATTCATATACAAGGGCCAATTTAGACAGGATCCAATTAACCTACCAGCATGTCTTTGGAGTGTGGAAGGAAACCGGAGTACCCGGAGGAAATCCATGCAGGCACAGGGAGAACATGCAAACTCCAGACAGGAGGTGCCGTGCCTGGGATTCGAACCAACGATCCTAGTACTGCCAGGCGGAAGTGCTAACCATTTAGCCACTGTGCTGCCCTAAGTGTTCATTTAACCATAATAAACATATAAAAGTTGCAGAGCTGTTTTCATTTAGGTACAATATTTGATTTGCATTCCATTAAGATAAATGGCTTACTGAGGAAACAAGAAAGCTAGAAAATAAAGCTGACATATTTTGCTATTTCTCTAACTCCATCTTCCATTTATGTGCTCACTGCCTCTGAATATACTTTTACCAGCTGAAAGTATTTATGTTTTCTGGTAATAATTATAGTGGAAGATGAAATGCTGTATTCATATTGCTCAAAGGTAATTAGAATGCCTAGTCCATTGCTGCATTTGGAGAACATACAAATATTTTTTCCAAACTGTTCTCATTTAAATTTCTATATAATAAATATGCATTATGTTTATATTCCCTATAAGATTTTCTGATATTTACAGATGTGCAGTTCTACAGCAATTAATAATGTCTAGCATATTTTTATAGAATGGGTCATAATCTGTGTATTCTAAATCTATTTGCAAGTCAAAAACTGTTAATTATGTGTACAACTTAATTGCCTGCAAAATTCTGCTTCTTGCAGCTAATGTAGAAGACAGAAATATAAGTCATGTTAAGTGTTCTAATCTTGTTAATACTGCTTGTTTTCATGTTCAAATTAATATGTATAACCTGTAATAAGATTAGCAGTCAAAGAAGTAGATCATGCTGAATATCAACAAACTAAAAGATGTGTAAACGGAAAATTAATTTAGCAGTTGTAGCAAACTAAGTATGACAATGCATTCAATACGATCATGTACTTGAACAACTAACTCTGCAGGTACTTGTACAGTAGATAAATATTTAACCCAGACATTATACCTTTATACAGTTCACTTTTAACTTACTCAGCAACACTGGATCAGTGCAGAGTCCTATTTCCTGCATCTAATTAGCCTGGTAATCCAACAGAGGATGACTCTTGAGGACCTGATAACAAAATTAAAAGACTGTCCACATTGCTCACGTCTTTTGACCTTTGCAAGTACACTGTTAGCAACTTGACCATGTGAAAGGAACTGAAGTCTTCCTGCTCTTGTGTGAAAGCTTAGAGGAACTGCCCCCCAGTTTTCCTGGAAATTGGATATCTCTTTAGAATTGAGCTTTGGAGATGGACATTAGTGGAGTTACACTATTTCTGTTAAAGAGACAGAAAAAGAGATCTTTGCAAGAAAGTGCTACAATCTCCAACATCCTTCTGTCTGAAGCAATTGCTGTAAGAAGAACTAGTTTTTGCCATGAGGAATCTCAATGGAAATGAGGCTATTGAAGCAAAGGGTACATGCACCCAAGCTTTCAGAACCAATCCTGTGTCCCATGGAGGAAGCTAGGATTTCCTTCGGGGTCGTATGGATTATCGACTGCATGAAGCATCGGGTCAATGGTTCGTCTGCCCATCTGCAGCCTGAAAAAGAGGATAAGGCAGAGATCTGTACTTTAATGGAGCTGTATGACCAACCACTATGCTCTGAACCACCTTGGATGAGAATCCCTGCACCTCTAGTCCAGCCGATTTAATAGCCAAGCTATCACTCGATTGGGGTGTTGCCATTGACGTGGCATAAAAGAAGATCTTGTTTGACCGGAAACTGAATTGGTGATGCTGATGAAATCTGGAGTAGCAGCAAAAAACAAGGCCTCTTCGACAGGTGGAAAGCACCTGTATGGCATGAATGTGTTCTATCCAAATTTTCAGAAGCCCTTTTATAATCAAGGGCATTGCAGGAAGACTAAGACCAACAGAAAATTCCATGGTACTGTGAACCCATCTTGTTTTACTGAGTCTTTGTCTCTGTACCTTGTTGCAAATACTGAAAGCTGCACATTCAGTGGAATGCCCTATAGAGCCAATACTGATAGAGGTACTCATTCTTGGAAAATAATCCATCTAACTCAGGGGTGGGCAACTGTGGCCCTCCAACTGTTGTGGAACTACAAGTCCCACCATTCTTATGCCTCTGGGAGCTATGATTTAAACTGTCAGTCTTGCAGTGCTTCATGGGACATGTAGTTCAACAGCAGCTGGAAGTCCGCAGTTGCCCACCCCTGGTCTAACTGATTACTTAGTGGATTCTGCTTTTCCGGCAAGTAGACCACAGTTAACTATCTGTAAGGGGCTCTCGAACAAGCAAAAAGGTTGTGTTGTAATGTTGATGTTACAGGAAAAGACTCTAGGTGCCCCCTTTGTGGGCAATGTAGGCTACTGCTGTCTTGTTGTCAATCATCAACTTCACTCAGGCCCCCTTGAAGAAGATCCTGAAACATCCTGAAAGGTATGACAGTTGAAGTGTCTGCATTCCACCAGGCTCCAATGGCCTGGCACTCCTCAGATTGGAGAAACATGTAAACAAGAAAGGAAGCGCCATCTAAGTGAAGAGTGCAATGATAATTTAATAATTAAAAACACTTACAAAGTCTAGAAGAACATGTGCTTTATGAAGTAAAAAGCCTCTGGATCCTGGTCCTATGTCCGAATGGTGGTAGGCTGGAAGCAATGTACGACAAGCAGAAGACACTGTGTGGAACCCCAGAAGTAGCTCAGGACCAGCATGGAGTGCACACTCACGTTGGGCGGAAGTGATGTCAGCAAGATGGGAAGAATCACAAGCTACACGCTCATTCAGTAAAATATTGGTAAAACCTTTAGGGTCCCCTAAAGAGTATACAGAAAAAGAAATGTTTATTGCTAGGAAACAAGTCTATGAAGGTAATTTTAAGCCACCTGGAGCTAATGTATACAAGGTGAGAATCCAAAATGTCTCTTGCTGACATAATCATTAAACCATTCTGCAGTGGAAAGTGAATTTAGAATGAACTCGATGGCCCACACAGTTAATCTGGAGACAGACTTGGTATGGTCTCGAGACCCTTAAGGTTTTCCCAATATTTGACTGAAGGACCCTTAAGGTCTTATCACCTCTGACACCCTTTGTAAGTATTACACATACTGTACATAAAATTTACCTTATGTAGTAATTTAAATTTATGTATATGCTGGCTACTGTTGCCATGACTACCCCTTTTTCTCCTCGCTTTGTATAATAAGATTTTTTATAACGATTTTTCATTGTAATTATACATACAATAATTTTTGCCTTTCATATCCATATATTACGTATTGTAGTATTTAATATGTACAGTATTATTATATATTCTACACATATATTTTTTACTTTCATTTGTGGTATTTTTAATTGCAAATATTTTTTATGTGCTATGCCCATGTGCTGAACTCTTAGCGTCAAATAGTTAATAATTGCACTTTGAGGTAATGCTGGCCTCTGTATCCCTCCACCCCTCCGGTCACCAGAGAATATATATTAGATCTTCAGTGCTATACTGGGCTAGGCCAATAGAAAGACCCGGGAGCTCCGATTGCATAGCCTGTGAGTCTGCCCATCTGTTGTTCCGGTCCTTTCTGATATAATTTCTGCCTGACATGAGCGTGTGTTTCAAGCTGGTTCTGAGCTACTTCCATTCCACACAGTGTCTCCTGCTTGTCGGACATCGCTTTCAGTCAACCCCCATTCCGAAGCGGACACAGGACCAGGACCCAAAGGCTTTTTACTTCATAAAGCACATGTTCTTCTAGGTTTTGTAAGTGTTTATGAGAGGCCCCAAAAGAGACACACTGAAGATGTTCAAAATTTCAGTTCTTGCTAAATTCGTTCAATAATAAAGATATTCTGGTCCATAGGCAGCCCATCTCATTGACTGAGGAAGACATACTGAAACGTCACCATGTGCCACCTGGCCCAAGGCACCACTGTAATAGTCGCTGTAAAAGACACCAATGAGGACAATGCAATCCCTCGCTGACATAATGCTGTCTCCATGACTCTTCATACTCAAATTTTCATTTCACAAATCTTGCAGTTTTGAAAAACCACTTGACTTATTTGGGTATCAAATACCACTCCAAGATCCTTCATCAATTGAGAGGAGCTCAAGGGGTCAACTGCCTTCCCTCTTTGTTCACTAAGCAAAGGCCAATTGCGGACTTTAGAGGCACTGCAACACAAATATTTAAAAAAACACTTTATTATAGGAATATATACCATACACATCAGTTACATACATATTGTTCCACTAAGAATACAAGACTCCCATGTGGGGGGGGGGGGGGGTAAGGTATTCTATGCTGGTTATAAAATTCTTAAAATATTTTTTTTAATTAAAATTGACACAAATGTGCCATGTCCCAGTAAAGATATCAAAAGGCATAAACCGAATGTTGATATGGGTAATCACATAGTAGTTACTCTATAGTTACTCTACATGTTTCGTGGTATTATTGCTTCTTCAGGAGTTAATACATAGAGAAAAGAATTCAATATAAGTATAACATAATATCAAATAGCATAGGATTATTTGTGAATATAAGATTACAAAAGTACCTTGAGGTATCCGTTGCAAAGCAGAACGTGTGTTGGGATAGATGATAATAACACATGGATCAAAAGCGTGTCAAGCAAGGCAGCAGGGGGATCCCATAAGGATAAGGCACCACTTGGTAGTCCCCATAGATGGGTTGTATATATCAATTCTGAAAAGAGTATATATATCATAAAAAACAGCTGTTTAAACCTTCCCCAATCCAGATAGTAATATAATAAAGGTCAAATAATATGTTAAGCTAACCTTCCAAAGATAAAGGCTAAAAGATTGATGTAAACATTGATTTTAAAGCCCAAGGGGTCACTAGAGAGTATTCACTAAGGTAGTAAATGTAAATAAGTATATACAAAGGGCCTCAAAATTATCCACTCGGCTCCAATGGTTATTGTGCAGTATATATAAGACCTAGAAGAGGTCCAGAGAAAAAGGAAGGGAAGATTAAAAAATATAAAGATATTAACGGAAGATATTTATATATATTTCCAATATATTGGAGCTAGCCCCAATATGGAGCACTCCAATATCAGGTGAAAACACTATATACTGACCTTGTTGTAATACAGGCATTAATGAAGCAATGGGGATGATAGAATCAATATGGTGCACTACTTCAATTTTAAAAAATAGGGGTAGCCAAAGCAGCTGAAATGGTAGAGCCAATATGTCTCTGTAAATACAAGGAACATAAAGGTCTAAGGCTCGATAAATAACTACAGGGAATAATCTCTCAAAAGTATATATGAATAGCGCATAGTATATATAATATATACAACATACAGCATCTGCACTGCTATACCCAAAAGAGAGTTATGTTCATGGTCAGCATCGCACTGAACATCTCCTATAGTAGAGCCCACTGGGGGTTTAGAGGTCGAGCTGTCCTCCTCTTGGAGGGGTGCCAAAAGATGTATTTGGGGGGTGTCAGGTGAAGGAATCACACATCCCGCTGAGCCTGACAGATCAGGAGATGCGGTTCCCTCTTATGGGATCCCAGCGTGGGATGCCACCAGCGCTGAAGAATGGCACGTGAAGTCATCACGCCCGGCCATGGACGACTGTGCATGCGCAGAGTGGGAATCGCCTGCCGCAAGAGAAGGAGGCGGGGACATGACGCAAGCAAAGCTCGACCAGCGTTGGCCACTGTGCACCCAATGGGGGTGGAGCGGCCCAACGTGATACTGCCCCTAGGCTAGTCCCACAAAGTAATGCCACAACCGACCCAAAGGGGACAGAAGGCATGAAAAGAATGGGAATAAGGGAAGACAGGGAGGGGCAAGGAAGGGGGAAAAAAGGGTAGGACAGTGCCGAGGGGTACCCCAGACACATCGTATCTGCAAAAAAGCAAACAAACAACATAGTGTATTAATACAGGATGAACAACAAAATAATATTATAGTACCAACTGATTGATGGTTTACCCAATGGACAACCAATATATATGAATATGCATAAAAGCATAGATGCAATAACAGATGAGATCATATACATCAAATAAGAGCCAAAAATAGGGAAGGTTTATAACAACTACAACCTCCAAGGTATCATATATTATATCTAAGATCTTAAAGGAATGGTTTATAGGACACTTTTCATTAATGCCAGGCAATATCGTAGCATTTAAACGTTCTATCCAAAAGGCTTCCTTTTGTAGGATACGTTTATCCCAATTACCACCTCTAGGGTCCTTGGGAATAACCTAAAGGACCGTAAAGGAGATCATACTAGTATAAAATCTGTGATAGAGATCCAAGTGTCTACTGACCAGAGTAACCATTTTTCCATTTACAGAATAATAGATATGATCATTAATTCTCGACCGTAATTTATTAATAGTTTTCCCCACGTAAAAGATTCCACATTTACAAGTCATCTGGTATACAACATCCTCAGTGTTACAGTCCACATAAAATATGGGATGAAAAATCTCCCCATTGGGAAGATTGAATGTGTGACCTGTTTGAATAAAGGAATTCTGAAGGACCCTCTGCACACTGGTATATACCCTTTCAAGCAAACTATGCAACAAATAGGGATATTTGGTTCACACATATTGCAATACATGTTTAAGCTGGCCAACTGCGTCAAAGTAATCCCTCTATGGCCAGTCCTACTCTGCCCTGCCTACACAAGTGCTACTGTGGACACAATGCTAGCATAGGGGAAAAGACACAATGGGGAGAGCTACAAGGTTCAGGTCTGGCTACTGACCCAACAATACAACAAACAAGAGATCCCTGTGCTCAAATCCATACAGCTAGTGCATGCATTTATCCATCAGGTGCTAAAGGGGTGTAACCACATTAACTCTAGAAATTCTGAAGGACCCTCTGCACACTGGTATATACCCTTTCAAGCAAACTATGCAACAAATAGGGATATTTGGTTCACACATATTGCAATACATGTTTAAGCTGGCCAACTGCGTCAAAGTAATCCCTCTATGGCCAGTCCTACTCTGCCCTGCCTACACAAGTGCTACTGTGGACACAATGCTAGCATAGGGGAAAAGACACAATGGGGAGAGCTACAAGGTTCAGGTCTACTGTCATAGAGGGATTACTTTGACGCAGTTGGCCAGCTTAAACATGTATTGCAATATGTGTGAACCAAATATCCCTATTTGTTGCATAGTTTGCTTGAAAGGGTATATACCAGTGTGCAGAGGGTCCTTCAGAATTTCTAGAGTTAATGTGGTTACACCCCTTTAGCACCTGATGGATAAATGCATGCACTAGCTGTATGGATTTGAGCACAGGGATCTCTTGTTTGCTGTTTGAATAAAGGGGCACAGACTACATTGATTGCATTTGTAAATACCTGTGTGGTGGGTAGATCTTGAAGAAGGATTAGGAACATAATGGCTTTTACTGAGTCTATCACATAAAGATGTTGTTTTCCTATAAGTATTTTGTGGATAATTGCCTACATATTTACTCACGACTGGATCCTCAGTATGTAGATGCCAATGGTTCAGTAGAGCACCATAAAGGGCTCGATGTTGGGATGAAAATCTTGTAATGAATCTAACGTGAGATTGAGTGTCTTTTGATCTAACTGGCCGTAATAGGAGAGATGTCCTTGATTGTCCCCGAGCTCGGTTATAGGCCTTCCGTAATATGGATTTAGAGTATCCCCTCTGTAAAAGGCATGCGCGTAATTGGTCAGCTTGAATTTTGAAATCATTGTCATGGGTACAGTTATGTCTAATACGGATATACTGAGAATGCTCTGAATCAAAGCCAGAGGATGGGCACTAGATGCATGCAGTATGGTTTTACCTGCTGTATTTTTGCGATGGAGCGTAGTGGTCAGACAGTCATTGCTATCTCATTGCTATCTTTGAAAATTGAAAAGTCTAAGAATGTAATAGTGGACATATCATAGTTAAGAGTAAATTTCAAATTATATTGATTAACGTTCAAACTGGCCACAAACCTATGTAGAGAGTCAGTTGTATTCGTCCATATAATAAAGATGTCATCAATATACCTATACCAGCATAATGCATGATCAAGATAGATACTGAGTGTCTCATCAGAGAAAATATCACGTTCCCAGCCGCCTAGATATAAGTTGGCATATGCGGATGCATAGCATATACCCATGGCCACGCCTTGGGTTTGAAGATAATGAGACCCATTAAAGAGAAACCAGTTGTGTGTGAGGATAAAAGATAACAGTTTTAACAGGAATTCATTGAATTCCCATTTGGACCGTTCTAAAACAAAGAGGAAGGTCCCTGCAGTGTTGACGCCCCACTCGTGAGGGATGCTAGCGTACAAAGCCTCCACATCCAAGGTCACAAGAAAGGCGCCAGCAGGCACCAACAGGCCCTCGATGTGTTTCAGAAAGTCAAGCATGTCGTTAATATAAGATGGTAGTCATACCACAGGAGGCATCAAAAAAAGTCTACGAATCGGCTGGCAATTTTAGTAAGGGAACCTATCCTTGATACTATTGGTCGTCCCAGTGGCATAATGGAGTTTTTATGTATTTTAGGCAATGCATAAAATGTGGGAGCACGTGGATGTTGTAAATTCAGAAAGTCATATGTATCTTTATTGATCAATGACTCCAAAAGGCCGCATAAATATTCAATGCATGTCTTATTTAAGAATCTATTTGAAATCTGAAGATACCAACTAGAGATGAGCGAATCGAAGTAGGCGAAGTGGAATTCGTTTCGAATATTAGGAAAATTTCGATTCGCGTCGAATCCGAAAATAAGCAGACTTCGGATGTGCGAATCGAAATTTTTCCTAAAATGGCGGCGACATGTGCGGCGACGGAGCGGGGATGTCTGGAAAGGCGCGCAGACAAGGCGCGCTGACCCATAATGCATTCATTCATGACATGTGATCGCATTAGCCAATCAGCAGCCAGCCAGCACAGTGTAATGGTCGAGCTATAAATAGCGGCCATTTTAGAATTTTCCATTTGCCTCCAGTCATTCAACAGAGGCAGACCTGGCTGTATGCAGGGAGAGACTTAGGGACAGAGAAACGTTACTTAGGGACAGAGAAACGTTACTTAGGGACAGAGAAACGTTAGTTAGGGCCACAGAATCGTTACTTAGGGCCACAGAATCGTTTACTTAGGGCCACAGAATCGTTAGTTAGGGCCACAGAAACGTTACTTAGGGACACAGAATTGTTACTCAGGGACAGACAGAATTGTTACTGAGGGATACAGAATTGTTACTGAGGGCCACAGAATCGTTACTTAGGGCCACAGAAACGTTACTTAGGGCCACAGAATTGTTACTTAGGGACAGACACAGAATTGTTACTGAGGGACACAGATTTGTTACTGAGGGCCACAGAAACGTTACTTAGGGCCACAGAATTGTTACTTAGGGACAGACACAGAATTGTTACTGAGGGACACAGATTTGTTACTGAGGGCCACAGAATCGTTACTTAGGGCCACAGAAATGTTACTTAGGGCCACAGAATTGTTACATAGGGACAGACACAGAATTGTTACTGAGGGACACAGAATCGTTACTTAGGGCCACAGAATTGTTACTTAGGGACAGACACAGAAATGTTAGTGAGGGACACAGATTTGTTACTGAGGGCCACTGAATCGTTACTTAGGGCCACAGAAACGTTACTTAGGGCCACAGAATTGTTACTTGAGGACAGACACAGAATTGTTACTGAGGGACACAGAATTGTTACTGAGGGCCACAGAACCGTTACTTAGGGCCACAGAAACGTTACTTAGGGCCACAGAATTGTTACTTAGGGACAGACACAGAATTGTTACTGAGGGACACAGATTTGTTACTGAGGGCCACAGAATCGTTACTTAGGGACAGACACAGAATTGTTACTGAGGGACAGACACAGAATTGTTACTGAGGGACACAGAATTGTTACTGAGGGCCACAGAACCGTTACTTAGGGCCACAGAAACGTTACTTAGGGCCACAGAATTGTTACTTAGGGACAGACACAGAATTGTTATTGAGGGACACAGAATTGTTACTGAGGGCCACAGAACCGTTACTTAGGGCCACAGAAACGTTACTTAGGGACAGACACAGAATTGTTACTGAGGGACACAGATTTGTTACTGAGGGCCACAGAATTGTTACTTAGGGCCACAGAAATGTTACTTAGGGCCACAGAAACGTTACTTAGGGCCACAGAATTGTTACTTAGGGACAGACACAGAATTGTTACTGAGGGCCACAGAATTGTTACTGAGGGCCACAGAACCGTTACTTAGAGCCACAGAATCGTTACTTAGGGCCACAGAATCGTTACTTAGGGACACAGAAACGTTACTTAGGGCCACAGAAACTTTACTTAGGGCCACAGAATTGTTACTTAGGGACAGACACAGAATTGTTACTGAGGGATACAGAATCGTTACTTAGGGCCACAGAATCGTTACTTAGGGCCACAGAATCGTTACTTAGGGCCACAGAATCGTTACTTAGGGACACAGAAACGTTACTTAGGGCCACAGAAATGTTACTTAGGGCCACAGAAACGTTACTTAGGGCCACAGAATTGTTACTCAGGGACAGACACAGAATTCTTACTCAGGGACAGACACAGAATTGTTACTGAGGGCCACAGAATTGTTACTGAGGGCCACAGAACCGTTACTTAGGGCTACAGAAACGTTACTTAGGGCCACAGAATCGTTACTTAGGGCCACAGAATCGTTACTTAGGGACACAGAAACGTTACTTAGGGCCACAGAAACTTTACTTAGGGCCACAGAATTGTTACTTAGGGACAGACACAGAATTGTTACTGAGGGACACAGAACCGTTACTTAGGGCCACAGAAACGTTACTTAGGGCCACAGAAACGTTACTTAGGGCCACAGAATCGTTACTTAGGGCCACAGAATTGTTACTTAGGGCCACAGAAACATTACTTAGGGCCACAGAATTGTTACTCAGGGACAGACACAGAATTCTTACTCAGGGACAGACACAGAATTCTTACTCAGGGACACAGAATTGTTACTGAGGGACACAGAATTGTTACTGAGGGACACAGAATTGTTACTGAGGGACACAGAATTGTTACTCAGGGACAGACACAGAATTGTTACTCAGGGACAGACACAGAATTGTTACTGAGGGACACAGAATTGTTACTGAGGGACACAGAATTGTTACTGAGGGACACAGAATTGTTACTTAGGGCCACAGAAACGTTACTCAGGGACACAGAATTGTTAATCAGGGACAGACACAGAATTGTTACTCAGGGACAGACACAGAATTGTTACTCAGGGACAGACACAGAATTGTTACTCAGGGACACAGAATTGTTACTGAGGGACACAGAATTGTTACTGAGGGACACAGAATTGTTACTGAGGGACACAGAATTGTTACTCAGGGACACAGAATTGTTACTCAGGGACAGACACAGAATTGTTACACAGGGACAGACACAGAATTGTTACTTAGGGCCACAGAACTGTTACTTAGGGCCACAGAAACATTACTCAGGGACACAGAATTGTTAATCAGGGACAGACACAGAATTGTTACTCAGGGACAGACACAGAATTGTTACTGAGGGACACAGAATTGTTACTGAGGGACACAGAATTGTTACTGAGGGCCACAGAATAGTTACTTAGGGCCACAGAATCGTTACTTAGGGCCACAGAAACGTTTCTTAGGGCCACAGAAACGTTACTTAGGGCCACAGAAACGTTACTTAGGGCAACAGAAACGTTACTTAGGGCAACAGAAACGTTACTTAGGGACACAGAAACGTTACTTAGGGACACAGAATTGTTACTCAGGGACAGACACAGAATTGTTACTCAGGGACACAGAATTGTTACTGAGGGACACAGAATTGTTACTGAGGGACACAGAATTGTTACTGAGGGACACAGAACTGTTACTGAGGGCCACAGAAACGTTACTCAGGGACACAGAATTGTTACTCAGGGACAGACACAGAATTGTTACTCAGGGACACAGAATCGTTGAATTAAAGAGTATGTCAGACAACATGCAGAGGAGTGGCAGAGGAGGCAATGTTTTAGGAGCGAGCAGACGTGGCAGCAGAGGAAGGGGTCGAGGCAGCACTATTCGCAGCCAGAGGCCAGTGCTCCCGGTGTCATCCAGTACAGTGAGGAAGAGCTAACAGAGGGCGGTCAGAAACGGGGGGAGACATCCGCCTCTTCAGCAGCCAGGCGAAGAAGTAGTGGCGAGGAGAGTGGCTCGGTAGCCGGTCTAGAGACAGGTCTGTCTCCTGACCCACACGCAGCCGAGGGGGCTAGTAGTGAGGCGGAGACCCTAATTGATGATGATGAGGCTGATCGCACTTGGCAGCCTCGTCGTCATCAGGCTATTGCTTCCGCATCATCAGGAGAAGAGGGTGGCAGCTTGGCAGCGAGCAAAACAGTCGGTGGGTTGTCTCCATCGCCACACTCTGCCATGTGCCACTTTCAGGTCTCCTCACACACTGCTGGTGTGTTCCATTTTTTGTCATAGGGTGCTGGCAGATTACGGGCCTCCCATAGCTGCTGCCAGGCCCCTAATCTACCATGGGCCCCTGTACCGCCTCCTCATGCTGCTGCCAGGTCCACAGTGTCTCATGCCATGTGCCACTTTCAGGTCTCCTCACACTGCTGGTGTGTTCGATTTTTTGTCATAGGGTGCTGGCAGATTACGGGCCTCCCATAGCTGCTGCCAGGCCCCTAATCTGCCATGGGCCCCTATACCGCCTCCTCATGCTGCTGCGAAGTCCAGAGTCTCTCATGGGTCCCTGTACGGCCTCCCATTGCTGCTGTCTCCATCGCCACACTCTGCCATGTGCCACTTTCAGGTCTCCTCACACTGCTGGTGTTCCATTTTTTGTCATAGGGTGCTGGCAGATTACGGGCCTCCCATAGCTGCTGCCAGGCCCCTAATCTGCCATGGGCCCCTATACCGCCTCCTCATGCTGCTGCGAAGTCCAGAGTCTCTCATGGGTCCCTGTACGGCCTCCCATTGCTGCTGTCTCCATCGCCACACTCTGCCATGTGCCACTTTCAGGTCTCCTCACACACTGCTGGTGTGTTCAATTTTTTTGACATAGGGTGCTGGCAGAATACGGGCCTCCCATAGCTGCTGCCAGGCCCCTAATCTGCCATGGGCCCCTGAACCGCCTCCTCATGCTGCTGCCAGGTCCACAGTGTCTCATGCCATGTGCCACTTTCAGGTCTCCTCACACACTGCTGGTGTGTTCAATTTTTTTGACATAGGGTGCTGGCAGAATACAGGCCTCCCATAGCTGCTGCCAGGCCCCTAATCTGCCATTGGCCCCTATAGCGCCTCCTCATGCTGCTGCCAGGTCCAGAGTGTCTCATGGGTCCCTGTACGGCCTCCCATTGCTGCTGTCTCCATCACCACACTCTGCCATGTGCCACTTTCAGGTCTCCTCACACTGCTGGTGTGTTCCATTTTTTGTCATAAGGTGCTGGCAGATTACGGGCCTCCCATAGCTGCTGCCAGGCCCCTAATCTGCCATGGGCCCCTGAACCGCCTCCTCATGCTGCTGCCAGGTCCACAGTGTCTCATGCCATGTGCCACTTTCAGGTCTCCTCACACACTGCTGGTGTGTTCCATTTTTTGTCATAGGGTGCTGGCAGATTACGGGCCTCCCATAGCTGCTGCCAGGCCCCTAATCTGCCATGGGCCCCTATACCGCCTCCTCATGCTGCTGCGAAGTCCAGAGTCTCTCATGGGTCCCTGTACGGCCTCCCATTGCTGCTGTCTCCATCGCCACACTCTGCCATGTGCCACTTTCAGGTCTCCTCACACTGCTGGTGTGTTCCATTTTTTGACATAGGGAGCTGGCAGATTACGTGCCTCCCATAGCTGTTGCCAGGCCCCTAATCTGCCATGGGCCCCTGTACCGCCTCCTCATGCTGCTGCCAGGTCCACAGTGTCTCATGCCATGTGCCACTTTCAAGTCTCCTCACACACTGCTGGTGTGTTCAATTTTTTTGACATAGGGTGCTGGCAGATTACGGGCCTCCCATAGCTGCTGCCAGGCCCCTAATCTGCCATGGGCCCCTATACCGCCTCCTCATGCTGCTGCGAAATCCAGAGTCTCTCATGGGTCCCTGTACGGCCTCCCATTGCTGCTGTCTCCATCGCCACACTCTGCCATGTGCCACTTTCAGGTCTCCTCACACACTGCTGGTGTGTTCCATTTTTTGACATAGGGAGCTGGCAGATTACGGGCCTCCCATAGCTGCTGCCAGGCCCCTAATCTGCCATGGGCCCCTGTACCGCCTCTTCATGCTGCTGCCAGGTCCACAGTGTCTCATGCCATGTGCCACTTTCAAGTCTCCTCACACACTGCTGGTGTGTTCAATTTTTTTGACATAGGGTGCTGGCAGATTACGGGCCTCCCATAGCTGCTGCCAGGCCCCTAATCTGCCATGGGCCCCTATACCGCCTCCTC
This sequence comes from Staurois parvus, assembly GCF_062004578.1. NCBI lineage: Eukaryota > Metazoa > Chordata > Amphibia > Anura > Ranidae > Staurois > Staurois parvus. Next base: position 5,655,653 of record NW_028317994.1, on the reverse strand, counting down.
ATGCTGCTGCGAAGTCCAGAGTCTCTCATGGGTCCCTGTATGGCCTCCCATTGCTGCTGTCTCCATCGCCACACTCTGCCATGTGCCACTTTCAGGTCTCCTCACACACTGCTGGTGTGTTCAATTTTTTCGACATAGGGTGCTGGCAGAATACGGGACTCCCATAGCTGCTGCCAGGCCCCTAATCTGCCATGGGCCCCTATAGCGCCTCCTCATGCTGCTGCCAGGTCCAGAGTGTCTCATGGGTCCCTGTACGGCCTCCCATTGCTGCTGTCTCCATCGCCACACTCTGCCATGTGCCACTTTCAGGTCTCCTCACACACTGCTGGTGTGTTCCATTTTTTGTCATAGGGTGCTGGCAGATTACGGGCCTCCCATAGCTGCTGCCAGGCCCCTAATCTGCCATGGGCCCCTATACCGCCTCCTCATGCTGCTGCGAAGTCCAGAGTCTTTCATGGGTCCCTGTACGGCCTCCCATTGCTGCTGTCTCCATCGCCACACTCTGCCATGTGCCACTTTCAGGTCTCCTCACACTGCTGGTGTGTTCCATTTTTTGACATAGGGTGCTGGCAGATTACGGGCCTCCCATTGCTGCTGCCAGGCCCCTAATCTGCAATGGGCCCCTGTACCGCCTCCTCATGCTGCTGCCAGGTCCACAGTGTCTCATGCCATGTGCCACTTTCAGGTCTCCTCACACACTGCTGGTGTGTTCAATTTTTTTGACATAGGGTGCTGGCAGATTACGGGCCTCCCATAGCTGCTGCCAGGCCCCTAATCTGCCATGGGCCCCTATAGCGCCTCCTCATGCTGCTGCCAGGTCCAGGCGAACGTAGTCACACAGGGGAGGAACTTCTCAGTGTAATGAACAGAGAAATCGACAGATGGCTGTCTCCGCGCAAACTGAAAATCGGAACCATGTTGACCGACAACGGAAAGAACATGGTGTCTGCTCTGCGTCAAGGAAGGTTGTGCCATGCGCCATGCATGGCTCACGTGTTCAATCTCGTTGTCAAGCGGTTCCTAAAATCCACCATCCCACTGCAAGACATCCTTAAAATGTCACGTAAACCTTGCATGCATTTCAGCCATTCCTACACCGCAAAGCACACCCTCCTTGAGCTGCAGCAGCAAAACGGAATTCCACAGCATCGCCTGATCTGCGACGTTGCAACAAGGTGGAATTCAACCCTACACATGGTAGACCGCCTTTACGAACAGCGAAAGGCCATCACCGATTTCCTTATGTTACAAGCGGATAAAGGTACTCCCCTGTGTAACTTCGATGTCAGCCATTGGCAGCTCATGCGTGACACCTGCCGCTTGCTCAGGCCCTTTGAGGAGGCCACGCTATTCGTGAGTCGGCAGGACTATGGGATGAACGACGTCATTCCTCTGTTGCACGTCCTGGAACAAATGCTGTTAACAATGGCTGGTCAGGGTGCGGTAGACGTGGCGCACAGATCTCAACGCCACATGACCCCTGTGGGGGCAGGACAGGAAGAAGAGGAGGAGGTAGAGGAGGACATTTGTGCTCAGGAATTATTGAGTGAAATGGGTGGTTTTTCCACTCAGCGGACAGGAGTGGAGGAGCAGGAGCATCTGGTAGAGGAGGAGGAGACAGAGGACCCAGACGCACCATGGCAGTATGCTGTGGAGATGGAGGCAGGGAGTCCCTCGCATTCCTTGGCACAAATGGCCCATAGCATGCTCGGTTGCTTGCGTAGCGACAGCCGAATAAGAACCATCAGACAGAGGGATGACTTTTGGCTGTCCACCTTGTTGGACCCTCGTTACCGTTCAAAAATGGTGGCCTTTTTCACACCTGCTGAGAGGGAGGCCAAAATAACGTACTATAAAAACCACCTATGTAGTCAGTTGGTCTCTGCCTTTGTGCGCCAACGTCCATCCTCAGACACTGTGGGCCCTGTGCGCTCGCGTTCCGCTGCCATGGCAGCAAAGGAGGGGTGGGGTGGTAGGAGCAGTGGCAGCTCCACCAGCAGCGGCTGACTCAGTCTGCAGTCGATGATGAGTAGCTTTCTTCACCAGCGCAGTGAGGAAACTAGTAACCAGCCGCAGCAGCAGCAGCATCAGGTGGACCTGGAGCAGGACCTCAAACAACAGGCTTGGGCCTACTTGGACAGTACCCTGCCAACCGAGGTAGACAATCCCCTTGACTACTGGGCAACGAAACTTGACCTTTGGCCCCAACTAGCTGAATTTGCCCTTGAAAGGCTGTCATGCCCGGCCAGTAGCGTGGCATCGGAGCGCGTGTTTAGTGCGGCAGGAGGTATTGTAACTCCGCGGAGGACACGACTGTCCACCCAAAGTGTGGAGAGACTCACATTTGTGAAAATGAATCAGGCGTGGATTAGTCTGGATTTCAAACCACCAGTTCCTGACACAACTGACTAAATCCGCCATGAATCATGCCCCTGCCATGTGCCACTTTCAGGTCTCCTCACACTGCTGGTGTGTTCCATTTTTTGTCATAGGGTGCTGGCAGATTACGGGCCTCCTATAGCTGCTGCCAGGCCCCTAATCTGCCATGGGCCCCTGTACCGCCTCCTCATGCTGCTGCCAGGTCCACAGTGTCTCATGCCGTGTGCCACTTTCAGGTCTCCTCACACTGCTGGTGTGTTGAATTTTTTGACATAGGGTGCTGGCAGATTACGGGCCTCCCATAGCTGCTGCCAGGCCCCTAATCTGCCATGGGCCCCTATACTGCCTCCTCATGCTGCTGCCAGGTCCAGAGTCTGTCATGGGTCCCTGTATGGCCTCCCATTGCTGCTGTCTCCATCGCCACACTCTGCCATGTGCCACTTTCACTTCTCCTCACACTGCTGGTGTGTTGAATTTTTTGACATTGGGTGCTGGCAGATTACGGGCCTCCCATAGCTGCTGCCAGGCCCCTAATCTGCCATGGGCCCCTATACCGCCTCCTCATGCTGCTGCCAAGTCCAGAGTCTGTCATGGGTCCCTGTACGGCCTCCCATTGCTGCTGTCTCCATCGCCACACTCTGCCATGTGCCACTTTCAGGTCTCCTCACACTGCTGGTGTGTTCCATTTTTTGTCATAGGGTGCTGGCAGATTACGGGCCTCCCATAGCTGCTGCCAGGCCCCTAATCTGCCATGGGCCCCTATACCGCCTCCTCATGCTGCTGCCAAGTCCAGAGTCTGTCATGGGTCCCTGTACGGCCTCCCATTGCTGCTGTCTCCATCGCCACACTCTGCCATGTGCCACTTTCAGGTCTCCTCACACTGCTGGTGGGTTCCATTTTTTGTCATAGGGTGCTGGCAGATTACGGGCCTCCCATAGCTGCTGCCAGGCCCCTAATCTGCCATGGGCCCCCGTACCGACTCCTCATGCTGCTGCCAGGCCCGTAATCTGTCATGGGCCCCTGTTGTCGCTTGTTGGCATATTCCGCTCGTTCAGATGCTCCTTCTCCTGCTACTCCTCTTCACGGATTCCGTCAGCAGTCTTTCTTGGAATCCGTTTCCAAGAGACAACAGTTTGCGAGCACGCACCCGACGGTGCAGAAGCTGAACGTCCTCCTGTCCAAGTTGCTGCTGCCAGGCTCGTAATCTGTCATGCGCCCCGTACCGCCTCCTCATGCTGCTGCCAGGTCCAGAGTGTGTCATGGGTCCCTGTACGGCCTCCCATTGCTGCTGCCAGGCCCGTAATCTGCCATGGGCCCCCGTACCAACTCCTCATGCTGCTGCCAGGCCCGTAATCTGTCATGGGCCCCTGTACCGCCTCCTCATGCTGCTGCCAGGTCCAGAGTGTGTCATGGGTCCCTGTACGGCCTCCCATTGCTGCTGTCTCCATCGCCACACTCTGCCATGTGCCACTTTCAGGTCTCCTCACACTGCTGGTGGTTTTCATTTTTGTCATAGGGTGCTGTATGGCCTCCCATTGCTGCTGCCTCCACCGCCACACTGTGGCTCCACACTCTGGTTTTGGCCCCGTGACTGCCCAAATGAGTGAAGTGTGTGGTGATTCTAAGATCGACGGCACTCATCTGCATGTCATACTGACTGTCAGTATTATTTCTCTTCCCCAGCAGACTCCAAGGGCATTTAAATTAAAGGTACAGTGTTCTGCACTAATATAAAGTCTCTCTGAAGCCTAGAAACACCCTTTTATAAGTTAAATTCGCAGCGAATATATTCGACTCGAATCGAAATTTTTCCACGAATTCGCCGAATCCGTCGAATCAAATTTTTGAATACTTCGCTCATCTCTAATACCAACCTATATACGTAATATATTATAACACATTTGTTCATATGATACTTTGATCATCAAAATGATGTTACCTCCCTTATCTGAGGGTTTGATAATTAAGTCAGGATGATTCTGGAGTTTGGAAATAGCCTTCTGTTGTTTTACATTAAAATTACTAGTTATTAATGTCAAATTCATGCATTTAATGTCACTAACAGTAGCTTTAAGAAAGGCCCAAATATTAGTGTTAGTCATCAGATCAGGAAAGTTCTGAGATTTGCATTTAAATGTCTTGGCAGACATTTCCTAGTTACTTTGGCTATTTATGGTATTACCAATGTTAATATTGTCGGAATTCTCACTTTCCTCTAATAGTAACATCAAATCTCGTAATGCACGGAAGTCATCCATCGTGAAGTGTTTCATACGTTCAGTCAACTCTCTGTCTTGTCTCTGTCTTTGTCTATCAGGATCAAAGAGGAACTTATATGTTAAATTCCTAGTAAAAGGATAAAGGTCCTTAATTGTTTCATAGCGATCAATTTGTTCCGTGGGGCAAAATCTTAGGCCGTATTTGAGAATCTCCAATTCATATTTGGTGAACTTATAGGGTGTAAGGTTAACTACACTCAATTCGGCCTTATCCGTATTTAGGTCAGTGGTGGATGTGTGAGTGACTGTGTTGAATTGTGTATCACAAAGGGATCTAAGGTGGCTTGTCAGGTGAGTGTTTAGGAAGCATTGACCAGTAAAAAAAACAGTCTGTGAGTGAGAAAAGGGTACTGTGGAGGGATGACTGAAATTATGCGATGATGTACTTGCAGTCGTAGATGTTCTAGTGTGACACATCGGTGGTTGTGCATTCAAGCTGCCTGATTGTGAGTTAATCACGTGTAGAGCTTGTGTAGCTAATTGCCCCATATGATTATTGCCCTGGGAATAGGTGTTAGTAAGAGTTGTATGAGTACCTGACGACAATGGTGTATTCATTGTATATTGTTGAAAATGATGAGGACTTTTTTTAGGAGTGTGAGAATTGCCTCTACCACCCCCATAATTGTTTATTTTCTGGGAGCCAGAGGAGGTATACACAAGTCTATACATATTATTGGTATGAAATGTATGTTGAGCTGAGGAAGAAGATGAGTCAGATTAAGTACTATCATCAAATTAATATTATCATTAATGGGCCCCTTCGAATTATCATAGTGTTGAGGGCCTCGAGACTGAGCAGAGTTATCCCAATGATAAGCATAGCCCTCTAAGAAGGCCAACCGATCCTTGGAAATTTTTGATTGTTTATTGGAAATAACTTCTTTGTTGATCTTTGTAATATACTCTTTTACTTCCTTTAAAAAAATATTTTTGTCACAGTGCCTCTAAAGTCCGCAATTGGCCTTTGCTTTATGTGCTTGAATTATTATATTTAATGTTATAGGACGTGGTACTTAGGAGCCTATTATATGCCCCTACAATTGGTCATTCTGTACGGGATATTTATTCATATGAATGTGGAAAAGGACTTCTAGGACAAGGTTGTGATGGTTTGCAAGCTCCCGGCTTGAACATGTGACAATCAAAATGTCGTCTAATCAATGATAGATCCTTGTCCCCAAAGACAAATTACTGCCACCACTGTCAGCAAGATATTCGAAAAGATACTTGGTGCTGTGCCGATTCTAAAAATTTACTGGAATGCACTGCACTGGTGTGAACTAAGCCATTGGAATCTATGATACTGCATTTTTGATGCAGAATAAAACTACACTGGACTGCATCTGGTGTGAACCAGCCTTAAGTCCACTTTTCAATCCATAGGATCCCTAAATGCAACTGAGTTATTGAAAGGCAAATACACTTGACACTGGAGCTTCACATCAATCCCTGGAAGAGTGTTGCATAAACATGCATCAGCCACGCACCAGACACTGGAGCGCCCCATCCATCCCTGGAAGTGCATTGCATAAACATGCATCAGCCACCATCACTGGATAAAGCTTAAAGAAACTGTACTGTAAATTGGCCTTCTGATCAGGTCTCTATCATTCCTCTTCAATGAGCTCTTTATTCTCTGTCTTAATGGGAAAAGAAGGCTCTTTCTTCTTCACATTTGGAAATATCTGCATGATTTTTGCGGTGGTTGGGCCTCTGGCCCCCAGTACTAAAGGGGCCAATGAGATCAAAATCAAAAGCATGAGCACCCAACCTTTCTTCATCTGTCCTTTGCCACTTATGCTTCTCTTTTTGCCTTGCCTGTGGCATGGATATTTGCTGCATATTTTCCGCTATAGCTAAGCAAGGCATTTCCGCTGATATAAACACATGTGAGTCATTAAATTATAAAATAGTGCAGCGCTGATAAACTATATATTTATACTGGATATAAGACTAACCACAACCTAAATATACAGTGTGAAGTCCAAAGAAATAATGTCCAATGATAGTGACAAATAGATGAAACGGTGACTTCGTTACTTCCCCGTGAGGCACTCACTCAAAAACCGTGCAGGAAATATAAGAAATGCGCACTCACCAGATGCGCAATACGAAAGCACAATAATATAAGCCAGAGGTCCCCTTTTCTCCTATGGAAGGTGCAGCTCACACTGGGCAGGTTATTCCACAATATTGGCGCCTTTAGAGGTCTTCTCTACTGGTGGAAGCTGCGGTGGGGGTCGGCACATATGAGTCACTCTCCTCTGGGCCTCAAGGTGGTCACCATAGGGTCCTGGGGGATTAAATGCTTGATGTGGAGCAGAGAATAGTGGCCAAAGTGTAGTAGGTCAAAATCTCAGATTTTATTGGTAATAATGAACATACATGAAAAAGAACTTGGAGGCCTTCGCCGGTCAAGTGTATAAGGTATATAGTAAAATCGTTCAAACTATTCAGAACACTAACCAGCTGGATGGTTATGGAGGCCACCGGACCTCCTTGATCCTGTGGCGTGACGTCTCGGGCGTGTGTGGCTCCTCCTTAACGTGTTTCGCACACAAAGTGCATTCTCAAAAGGGGTGATGCCAAAGCAGCCTGGACGTCTGTGCTGTGCTATTTATAGAAGTGTTTGGCACTGTAAAACGCCATTTTGCCGGTGACCGGAATGAACTGAGCATGTGCAGATAGTTCAGGTGCCATTGTCGTGTAGCTCTCTCAAGCACTAAGCAGCTGACAGCTCATGGAAACGTATATCGACCGGATGGTTGAACTGGTCACCTTTGGGATAGTGCCAGTGCATCCATAAGGCCGGATATGGTGGCTGTATGATGCATAACTGAGTCCTATAAGGGCTCAGTAACCCTGATCGTGATCGTCCGTAATGCGCATGCGCGAAAAAGCGGGCACCATTTTCCTGGAGTCCTGGGACAGTTTACACAATTCACATGCTGGATGAACATTACTAATAGCCACTTCAAGATAAAGTTCCCTGTGTAAACTGTCCCAGAACTTCACACTGTATATTTAGGTTGTGGTTAGCCTTATATCCAGTATAATTATATAGTATATCAGCGCTGCACTATTTTATAATTTAAATGCTCGAGAGGTTTATGGTTTCCTTTTAGTGTATCAGCTGCTTATGTTCTTATCATAGCGCTCGCTGAACTACTTCTATTGCATGTGAGCCATTGCCACATGAGCTGCTTACCGGCCCTGGACATCAATCTGAGGAATGCAGATTGTCCTAGTAAGGAGATAACCAATGACATATCTTGTGTTTTCTGGAGTATTTGCGTGTACCTTACAAGAGAAAGACTGGCAGAGCTGCAGAGAGAGGGAGAGAAGCTAGTTCCTCTGCCAGCTTCTAAGGCTATTCAAGATGTTGCATGGTGACTGGAAAGAATCACCACTCTAGGTCCATGTAGCAGGATCCGCACACAACGCCAGCTGTCTCTGGAAACAGCAACAATAGAATGGAATGATTGCACACTCCACTGGGACGTGATTAGAGATGAGCGAATTTCTCAAAAATTCGATTCGGCTGATTCGGCGAATTCCAGTGTGAAATTCGATTCGATGCGAATTTCTTCGCTACGAAGATGACTTATAAAAAGGGTTTCTAGGCTTCAGAGAGCCTTTAAATTAGTGCAGAACACTGTACCTTTAATTTAAATGCCCTTGGAGATGAGGAAAGAGAAGGAGAAGGAGAAGGAGAAGGATGAGAAGAAGGAGAAGGATGAGAAGAAGGAGAAGGAGAAGGATGAGAAGAAGAAGAAGGAGAAGGATGAGAAGAAGGAGAAGGATGAGAAGGAGAAGGATGATAAGAAGGAGAAGGAGAAGGATGAGAAGAAGGAGAAGGATGAGGAGAAGAAGGATGAGAAGAAGGAGAAGGAGAAGGATGAGGAGAAGAAGGATGAGAAGAAGGAGAAGGAGAAGGATGAGAAGAAGGAGAAGGATGAGAAGAAAGAGAAGGATGAGAAGGAGAAGGATGAGAAGGAGAAGGATGAGAAGAAGGAGAAGGAGAAGGATGAGAAGAAGGAGAAGGATGAGGAGAAGAAGGATGAGAAGAAGGAGAAGGATGAGAAGAAGGAGAAGGAGAAGGATGAGAAGAAGGAGAAGGAGAAGGATGAGAAGAAGGAGAAGGATGAGAAGAAGGATGAGAAGAAGGAGAAGGATGAGAAGAAGGAGAAGGAGAAGGATGAGAAGAAGGAGAAGGATGAGAAGAAGGAGAAGGATGAGAAGAAGGATGAGAAGGATGAGAAGAAGGAGAAGGATGAGAAGAAGGAGAAGGATGAGAAGGAGAAGGATGAGAAGAAGGAGAAGGAGAAGGAGAAGCAGAAGGAGAAGGATGAGAAGAAGGAAAAGGAGAAGGATGAGAAGATGGAGAAGGAGAAGGATGAGAAGAAGGAGAAGGATGAGAAGAAGGAGAAGGATGAGAAGAAGGAGAAGGAGAAGGATGAGAAGAAGGAGAAGGATGAGAAGAAGGATGAGAAGAAGGAGAAGGATGAGAAGAAGGAGAAGGATGAGAAGAAGAAGGAGAAGGATGAGAAGGAGAAGGATGAGAAGAAGGAGAAGGATGAGAAGAAGGAGAAGGATGAGAAGAAGGAGAAGGAGAAGGATGAGAAGAAGGAGAAGGATGAGAAGAAGGAGAAGGATGAGAAGAAGGAGAAGAAGGATGAGAAGAAGGAGAAGGAGAAGGATGAGAAGAAGGAGAAGGAGAAGGATGAGGAGAAGGAGAAGGATGAGAAGAAGGAGAAGGATGAGAAGAAGGAGAAGGAGAAGGATGAGAAGAAGGAGAAGGAGAAGGATGAGGAGAAGGAGAAGGATGAGAAGAAGGAGAAGGATGAGAAGAAGGAGAAGGATGAGAAGAAGGAGAAGGATGAGAAGAAGGAGAAGGAGAAGGATGAGAAGATGGAGAAGGAGAAGGATGAGAAGAAGGAGAAGGAGAAGGATGAGAAGAAGGAGAAGGAGAAGGATGAGAAGAAGGAGAAGGATGAGGAGAAGGATGAGAAGAAGGAGAAGGATGAGAAGAAGGAGAAGGATGAGAAGAAGGAGAAGGATGAGAAGAAGGAGAAGGAGAAGGATGAGAAGAAGGAGAAGGATGAGAAGCAGGAGAAGGATGAGAAGAAGGAGAAGGAGAAGCAGAAGGAGAAGGATGAGAAGATGGAGAAGGAGAAGGATGAGAAGAAGGAGAAGGATGAGAAGAAGGAGAAGGATGAGAAGATGGAGAAGGAGAAGGATGAGAAGAAGGAGAAGGATGAGAAGAAGGAGAAGGAGAAGGATGAGAAGAAGGAGAAGGAGAAGGATGAGAAGAAGGAGAAGGAGAAGGATGAGAAGAAGGAGAAGGATGAGAAGAAGGATGAGAAGAAGGAGAAGGATGAGAAGAAGGAGAAGGAGAAGGATGAGAAGAAGGAGAAGGATGAGAAGAAGGAGAAGGATGAGAAGAAGGATGAGAAGAAGGATGAGAAGAAGGATGAGAAGAAGGAGAAGGATGAGAAGAAGGACAGTTCTGTGACAGTTTCTGTCTATTTCTGACAGTTCTGGGACATTCACTCCATACAGCTGTTTCAACCGCTGTATGGAGGGAATGTCATGGAACTGTCAGAAATAGACTATTAATGACAGTTCTGGGACTGTCCTTCCATGCAGCGGTTGAAACATTGTATGTATTTGTTTCCATAAATGGATCCATTTATGGAAACAAATACATACAATGTTTCAACCGCTGTATGGAAGGACAGTCCCAGAACTGTCATTAATAGTCTATTTCTGACAGTTCTATGACATTCCCTCCATACAGCGGTTGAAACAGCTGTATGGAGTGAATGTCCCAGAACTGTCAGAAATAGACTATTTATGACAGTTCTGGGACTGTCCTTCCATACAGCGGTTGAAACATTGTATGTATTTGTTTCCATAAATGGATCCATTTATGGAAACAAATACATACAATGTTTCAACCGCTGTATGGAAGGACAGTCCCAGAACTGTCATTAATAGTCTATTTCTGACAGTTCCATGACATTCCCTCCATACAGCGGTTGAAACAGCTGTATGGAGTGAATGTCCCAGAACTGTCAGAAATAGACTATTTATGACAGTTCTGGGACATTCACTCCATACAGCGGTTGAAACATTGTATCTATTGTTTTCCATAAATGACATTCTGCAGATACACTTAGAGGAGCGCTGCAGATACACTTTTTGCCGGCTTGGAATTATTCTTATTTTCATCCTACTTCTTCTTTTTCTTCTTATGAGGATGAGGATGAGGATGAAGAAGAAGAAGTAGGATGAAAATAAGATTAATTCCAAGCCGGCAAAAAGTGTATCTGCAGCGCTCCTCTAAGTGTATTTGCAGAATGTCATTTATGGAAAAAAATAGATACAATGTTTCAACCGCTGTATGGAGTGAATGTCCCAGAACTGCCATAAATAGTCTATTTCTGACAGTTCTGGGACATTCACTCCATACAGCTGTTTCAACCGCTGTATGGAGGGAATGTCATAGAACTGTCAGAAATAGACTATTAATGACAGTTCTGGGACTGTCCTTCCATACAGCGGTTGAAACATTGTATGTATTTGTTTCCATAAATGGACAGTTCTCTCACAGCTTCTTCACATGTACAGTGGTTGAAACATCTGTATCCTAAATGTAAACTAATAGATACAATGTTTCAACCGCTAAACATGTGTTCCTTCTGTCAGAGAACTGTCAGAAATAGCGGAGCTCACTGCAGGGACACTTTTGCCGGCTGATCGGGAAATGTTCGATTCGCGCACCCGAAGTAGGCAAAATTTCGGTTTCGCCGCGAATCGAATATTTCCTGAAATTCGACTCGAATTCCGGTTCGCCTGGTTCGATTCGCTCATCTCTAGACGTGATAATTTATTGAATATTCCTTACAAACTAGAATAAAAGTTCATGGCACACAAAGTAAGGGTACAAAAAGCAGAGATGTTAATATGTTTCATGCTCCATAGTGCTTATACATATTATGAATAAGCGATATGGAGCGTGAAACACGTTAACATTTCTCCTTTTTGTACCCTTACTTTGTGTGCCATGAACTTTTATTCTAGTTTGTAAGGAATATTCAATAAATTATCACATGTCAGCAGAGTGTACAGCCATTCCATTCTATAGATGCCATCTCCCTGCCCCTGACATCATCCACATCAAACCCAAGGGTGAGGCAAATGGTGACATTGCAGAGCTTGCTAATACCACACCTGTACAATATCAGTGCTGTTTAAGCAACATTGCCTGTGACCCGGCACCCAGTTTCAGGAATATTTACTTCCAACTATCTAACACCAGGAGAGTTTGAATCTGGAGGGGTAAGTGTGGCAGGGGAATATACTTGCATGTGTGCTGACATGACGTAGGGTCAGTAAATATATACTGTATATTGCTCAACTTTCCAGGTGGCCAGGAGGAAAGCACAAGAATTTGTATAATGGCAAACAGGCTTGAATTCGATTCACTCATGTAACATGGATTTCATACTATGTTCATGATAATCTTCAATCATGGTTTCTAGTTTTATTTGTAGTTTTACTATTTGGGGGCCTTCATTGTGGAGTGTTGTGTACTGCAAATATTAAGGTAGCTTATGCATGTTGTTTTATTACTTTTATATGCATAGTTTATCAATGTACATATTTTGCTTCAGATAATTATATTTTTTCAGGTTTAGTATATGCAGCATATTCTATTCCCTGAATTCACATTCACTTGTGCTGGTTTACTTTGTTTTTGTGACTGCCAATACTAAAGGCTGCAATACACATTCATAACTAAATGCAGAGCTGCCAGGCCTCTGTAATGTCTTCCTGACAGTGCCCCAAACCACAGTCACACCGTACTGGGTCTGGATGATCCAATGGGGCTCAGAACTGGTACGGGTGTATTGATTGTATGCACCTTTTAGCAACCAACTCTGTATACACATGATAGGAGGTGCAATGTTGTTTTGACATATTTTGGTTTTTACTTATTAGTCATCCCTATTGAAGGTAGTAACACATAAAACTAAAAGCAATGCTGTATATTTTTAATGCCACACCAATGCACCTAACAAGCGCACCGCAGCCTACCAATGGATTCTATCTTTATATTGTGGTGTGCTGTGCTGTGCTGAAAAAAATTGCTGCAGGTGAATTATAACCTGCATTGTGGTGCACTGAAAGAGAACTAAAAAAAAAAAGGGCTGGGTTACCAGAATGCTTGTTAATATGTGCAATACAACACAACACAGCAAAAAGGTCTAAATGGGCCTTGATATTTCAAACTCTATTGTAGAAATTCTAAAGGCGTCAAATAGGCAATAGTTTCATTGTTTTCCTTCTTTCACTGTCCAACCTTAGATTTTTAGTGCTTATTTACAGTTTTGTGCACCTTCAGGTTTCACCATTTTGCAAAAAGGGACTATCTAAAATTACAAATACTAATTCAATCAATATATTTTTAACTTTTGGATAAGTTATGTTGTGCTCGTGTGCTAATAATAATTTTAGCGTACTTTTTTTATCAAACATACAATTTTGATAAACATTTGAACAACTATCATGGGACTTAAACAATTAGTAGCATCTTTGAATTCTACTGGATCTGTAAATAGAAATGGTATTATTTGGAAAGGTCTTTTGTAAACTCTAAAGGTTGTAAGCAAAAAACTTTAAAAAAGTGAACATTTGCAAAAATGGTTTGTCCACTTGAGGTGAAAACTGGAAAGTTATACTTTTTCCACGCTGGCACCCAGGGGGGTGTTAAAAACAACCTGCTCAAATGGACACACATTGCCATGACCAAGATACAGCGATTTTAATGCTGCATGCCAAGTTTCACAAGTGGCATTGACACCCATGTATGTAAATGGGACCATGCCCCAATTACAAGCCAAATGCTTGGTTCACAGTTGCGGCATGTTCCAGCACTGTAACATTGTCAATCTCCAATACAAAAAAAAAAAACAGACTTCAGGAGATGGCAGCATCCTGAACCTGAATGCCTGCAAACCTCCGTTCATCCTCCTCTGAAAAATAGTCCACCACGGATCACTTTTCAAAGGGGTGGTAGACACTACTGCAAATGGGAAAGGATTACTAATATCTGGGAAATGGATAGTTTTTATTATGTATCAACATATTTTGTGAAGTCTATTGACCCCCTCCAATACTTACCTAAGTCCTTACTACATCCAGCGCTGTGCCTGTCGGCAGAGGCTCTCTCCTCTCACTTCCCAGTCTCATAGGCTTTGCTGAGACAGGGGGACCATTGGCTGCCAATAAAAGCCAGTGATGTGGGAGCAGAGGGTGGGACGAGCCCTGTTGTCCATGTCTTGGGTCCACCAAGAGCCCTGTTGTCCATGTCTATGGATGCAGGCAGTGTGGCCGCAGGTGTGCCACAATAAGAAGTGGCTTTCTATAGAGGCACACCGAGAGGAGGAGAACCAGGGGTGCTGGTGGTGGACCCAAAAAGAGAAGGTTCGGGGCTGTAAGTATAAAACTGTTAATTACTTTCTCTTCAGATCTCTGCTCTTCTCCCACTTCTGTCATTCTGCACGCACAGCCTAACCCGCTCTTCTTTCTCTCTTCCTTTTCTTTTCCTTCGTTCAGCATACTTCCCCTTCCCATTTATCCACACCATTATTATTGAATTGGTCGTTCAGATCGCTCCCATACATCCCAATCAGTGCATGTATTCTGTTTCTTTCTATTCATCCATTTCCATTTCATCTATCCATCTTAATTTTATTTAGTTTACATTTCAATTTTCCTTCTCCTTCTTCTGTTTAATATTCTGTACCTGCTAATTCTCTTCTTTTCAGTTTTTTGTTCTTCTCCCGCTTCTGCTTCTCTGCACTCACAGCCCAACCCGCTCCTATTTTTCTCTATCCTTTCCTTTTTTCATTCAGCATACTTTCTCTTCTCATTTATCCATACCATCATTATCTAATTGGTTAACCAGATCGCTCCTAGATATTCCAGTCGGTGTATGTATTCTGCCTTTTCCCCCCTTGCTGTGTCCTGTAATCTCCGGAGAACACAAGCGGTCCTTGTCCCTGCACACTCCTCCCCTTCTCTTCCCCTTGATTGGTTCCCTGATTTGACAGGTCATATATACCCTGTGTTCACAGGGCAGGCTTGCTTGACAAAGGAGGCAGAGCTTCTGAAACGCATTGCAGCCTGCCCTCCGTTCCATTCACAGCACCTGTCACTTCTCCCTACTACCGATGGGAAGACATCCAGAGACACCGTTCATCCATCGCTGTGGGTCTCCTTCCGGGCCATGCATATTTCATTGGATCTGCTCCTTTGATGTCCCTGGCTCTGGTGCCCTTCATCTGCCATACTCACTGAGGGATTTTAAGATATAATTTTTCTTTGGAATAAAGTTTTACTGCTCTTATCTACACTGACCTGGCTCCCTGCTTTTCATTCTTTTGCATACTTCTGTAGGATTCCCCTGTCCTTGACAAGGAGCTGCCGGTCTGCTCATGTATTCCGTAGTCTTTATGGTCCTTCTACCTGCATATTCATCGGACGGACATGCTGATTGCTACACTCTGAACAGACCGATTCCACCTGGATATCTGCTCTCCATCCATCAGTGGACTAGTTTTATTCATTTTATTCTTTTAATTATGTTACTCTTTTTACTCTATTTAATTTAGTTTACATTTTAATAACATTTATTTTATTTAGAATTGTTATTTCCATCTTCTGTGTGAGCGCTGAAGGTTGTTCATTTATTAAGGATCATCTCTTAAGCTACAAAAGCTGTAGCTGCTGACTTTTAAAAAATGGACACTTACATAATTACATAATTTGTCTGGCTGAAAAAAGATAAAAGTCCATCCAGTTCAACCATTAAAAAAAAGTTATAATCCTATACCCACAGCTGACCTGTACCTTGATCCTGCAATATCCTCCCTGCAGCCCGTTTCCCCAGCCGCCCTGTGTTCCTGGTGCCGATATTTCCAGTGTGGGCACCTGACTGTGACAGCTTGTGGCTTCACAGCCAGTTGTCCACTGCGCATGCACTAGTATCACTGTGCTTTGTGAATGGTCCCGTAGTCTTCTGGGACCTTTCATGTGTCCCAGAAGACTACAGGGATAGAGTGGGGGAGGACAACTTCTGCTTCCGATAGCCTGGGTGATCCCAGCAGAAGTGGGAGTGGGTACCTGTCAAATTTGGGTACCCACTCCCTGAAGGTGCCAATCCTTAATGGGGAGCTGAGGACCAATCCTTAAAGCAGAACTTCCCCTTTTGGGTGGAGCTCTGCTTTAACTGCTCTGTTCAGTGTTTTTGCACAGAGCAGCCCTGATCTTCCTCTTCTTGGGTCTCCTGCTGGCACGTCTAGCTCCCACTTCTCCCCCACCAAGGAGTGTGTGCTCACTCCTGAGCTGGCTCTGTGTGTCCATAAAGCTTGGCCCCCTACTCTTGGCTGTGATTGACAGCAGCTAATGCCTCCTGCTGCTGTGTCTGAGTCAATGAGGAGAGAAAGCTCAGAAAGCCTCTGCTCGCATGCACATCGCTGGATTGAGATTGGGCTCAGGTGAGTACAAAGGGCTGGGGGGAAGGGGAGCTGCATGCAGAAGGTTTTAATTCTGACTTATAGATCTGCTTGGACATCTAGTCAACACTACACAAATATAATATATTTAAATAACAGTGTTGCTGTTTCAAATCCATTTGCACAATAATACAAAATCTGGAATTACAGTATGATTGCAAAATTGCTGTTTGTGGCCCACTAATGTAACCAATGAATCATACTGTACTATGGTTTATTGCTTTATCGTATCTGTTCACACTTTTAATGCACTGGTCTTTTTGGCAATATGTGTATGTTTAATCTTTTATCAATACAAAAAAACTATTGAAACAAAAAATGATGTATGTAATGAAACTGTAGCACTACACATTATTTTACTTAAAAAAAAAAGCAGGCGTTTTATTGTCTGAAGTTTAATAAAACACTTCTGAAAACTACCAGCACATAGACATTTAAAGATATATATCATTTATGTGTCTCAATGTGATAGTCAACAAAACTATGAAATTAAACAATATATCAAATTCACTCTGTCACAATATTAGAAGGATTTACTGTAATAATACAATGCACTGTTTAGATTCTGTTATCTGTCCTCCTTTATCTATCTTGGACAAAACAATCAATATTAATGCTATTTCAAATCATGATAGGAAAATCAATCCAGGACCTGTTCATGAAGTTAAAATAATTTTCAAGGGCATTCATTTTTTTGTACTAGACACTTAATTACTTCAAACATGTATATGTTTCTTATCTAGACGAAAGTAATGAAAATTGTGTTTCGAAAATAAAATGACCATCATCAAGGCTATGATCTAACTTTTAAGAAGAATGCAAAATAACTTAGTAGAAGGGTTACAACTACAATTTTTGACTGCACTGAGAAAATTCTAATCATTTGAGATCAGTACCACATCTTTATTAAAAACAGGAAAATGGAAAATTGTATCAAATACTTAACGTAATTTTCCTGATGACAATCCATGGCAGCATACATGCCCACCCTATAAGTTTTGTTATGTAGCTCATTACAATGAATGGGAGGTATGCATACCAGTGATAAATACCTAGCTGACAGGATGGGTACTGCTCATCAAAACAAAATTTATTTAGGAAATAACGGAAGACTGGATAGCTCTTCCTCCAAACTCCACTGTCGAAAAGGAACCTAGATCTATCCAGTAATGCCGTACAAAGGTGTGGCGGGATGACCAAGACGATGCTCTACATACGATTTTCATTGACACCCTTGAATGGGCTTCCCATGAGGCCACCATCACCCTGGTAAAGTGAGCAGTCACCACTATGAGCGGCTCCCAACCCCTCGCTCTGTATGCTCTTTGAATAAGTCTCACAATCCATCCTAATAGAGTCCTTGCAGTAGGTTCTTTTCCCTTGTGTTGGAATCACAAAAAGCCTATCAGAGGATCTGAAAGGGGCAGTTGCTGATACTTCCTTAGAGTTCTAGAAATGTCCAGCTCATGTAAATTGATCCTCGGGGAAGTTAGGCAAGGCCCAGATGTTTGTTAAATGAATGCAATGATCTATTGAACGCAATTCTACTCTATCTGGAAAGAAAATAATATGTCTTCCTGAGGCACCGAGTGCTTGCAGTTCTGACACCCTCCTGTCTGATGTCATTGCAAGTAAGAACATTGCTTTGTATGTAATGTCCCAGAGCATCCATTGGAGCAAATGGATGGCCTGCCAGGAAATCCAACAAGACTGACAGATCCCATTGGGGAAAAACTCTTCTTCTTGGGGGACGAATCTTCAGGACTGCCTTTATGAATTGCATGATTAATGGATCTTTGACCCACCTGATTTTTTGGAAGGCAGGGGGATTGGGATACAAAGGTAAGCATCTAGGAGATCCAATTAAAGCATCCTGTCCCTTGGCTGTACTATTTGAATAATTGTGTGGACAAACATCATCTTGAACTTCTCCAGAAGTATAAAGCAGTTTAGCCTTTTTAGATCTATAACTGGATGCAAACCCCTGTCCTTCTTGTGAACAATAAACAGGGTCAAAAAGAAATCTGTATATCTTTCTGTGAATGGAACTGGTACTACTACTCCTTGAAGCTGAAGTGTTTGAATGTACTGTAGCAGTATATGCAGTTCAGTTTTGGGCACCAATTCACAAAAAGAACATTGGAGAACTGGAGAAAGTACAGAGAAGGGCATGGAGGAGCTCAGCTATGAGGAAAGATTAGAGGAACTGAGTTTATTCTCTCTTGAGAAGAGAAGATTAAGTGGGGATATGATCAACATGTATAAATACATCAGTGGTTCATATAGTGAAATCGGTGTAGAGCTATTCACCCTGAGGTCATCACAGAGGACAAGGGGACACTCTTTACATCTGGAGCAAAAGAAATTTAATTTCCAAATACGGAAAGGTTTCTTCACAGTGAGCTGTGAAAATGTGGAATAGACTCCCTCAAGAGTTGGTTCTGGCTAGCTCAGTGGATTGCTTTAAAAAAGGCCTGGATTCTTTCTTGGATACACAGAATATAACTGGATACTAACATTTATAGGTAAAGTTGATCCTGGGAATATCCGATTGCCCCTCGGGGGATCAGGAAGGAATTATTTTCCCTGCAGGAGCAAATCGGATCATGCTTTGCTGGGGGTTTTTTTTGCCTTCCTCTGGATCAACTGTGAGTATAGGATTATAACTTTTTTTATTTAATGGGTGAACTGGATGGACTTTTGTCTTTTTTCAGCCAGACTATGTAACAATGTACCTGCCTTTTCGGATGTGTCAGGAAACTTGGTCGAAGTGGTCTGGCAGAGGGGCACTGAAAAACTTTCAGAAGTGACCATTGGAGACGATTGCCTTCATCCAAGAGTACGCACAATTTGCTGTCCAGACAGAGGCGAAGTGCGCCAACCTGGCACCTAATTCGAGGGTCTGACCATGTGCACCATCAAAAGGACTTACTGGGCTCCTGAATCACATTCAAGGCTTTTTGCTTGTGGGCCTTGAGAAAGTTGGTCTGTGTTCCTTCCCATGCCCCACCTCATTACCTGGTCTGACAGTTGACCCTCGGCTCCCTGGACCGGGAGGAGTGAAATTTTCTGTGAAAAAATTTTACTTTTTCTGCTTCCTGTCCTGCGGGTGCAGACAAAACTTGCCTCTTGTCACTCTTGATATGGCTGTCTCCAATTTGCTGCCAAACAAGGACTTCCCATCGAAAGGTATCTTGCGCCAATTTTGCTTCGAAGAAACATCCGCATGTTTTTAACCATAGAGCCCTCTTAGCCATGACTGAGTATAGCATTTCTTTGGCTGAACACTTGATCGAGTCTGTTGTTACCTCTCCAATAAAGTCTACCAACATCTTCAATTCTCCCAGAGCCTGGATAGTATCAGCCCTAGGGACCCCTTCCTTAACAGTTGTTTCAATATTCTGGGTCTAAACCTTCAGAGCAACAATGGGGACAAGGTGTTTTGCTGGGAGGGTCTGGTAGCTTTGTTTGGTTCAGGAAGAAGAGAGGCTGCACAGTCATCCTTCCAACATGGGGACAAGGTATTTGCTGGGGAATCCCTCTGACAATGTACCCCCCCATCTTAAGGGCATGTGGTCTGGTAAAGGTCAGGAGGGGAAGGGGACCCTACACTTGTTTTTTATTTTTGCATGAGATTCCCCTTAAAAAACATAAAATCCATATAGAATTTTAGGGGACCTCTTTAACTATCCATGGGCCCTCATGTTTACCTAGCTGGGTATTCCCAGCTTTGTAAGTGAATGGTTCTAAAACAATCAGCTTTGCATGCTCCCACTGGCATTCTTGACATCCATTGACAGTGGGAAGCTGTCATGTGTAATAGCAGAAGAACAGCCAAGGTTTGCTTTGTACTTGTGTTCAAATAGAGCCTTAAGCTCATCCCTAAATGGGGGTACAATTTTACACTTTTTAATAAAATTGTTGAGTTTGCTACTGCTGTGTGCTACTTTCCTCTGCTTAATTTTGTAGATTCACATTGGGACCCCCTATCCCTTTCTTTTCATTAGTCAGCATTGCCCCCATAGTAGGTAATAATACTGTTCTATGTGCATAGTTGCAGACTACCTCTGCTGTTCTTTTCCCATAAATGTTTGTGTATAACATGTATTTATATACAAATTATTTATTTTATTTTAATTCTCTTTCTTTTAGCCATCACCCAAATGCCATAGAATTATATATTTATCAACCATATTAGCCTTTAGTAAGCTAATAATTCTACATCTCCAAATAATGAAGGAAGACATGTTAAAAGTGCACCATTGGGGACAATCATGGCTCCCTTTATAGGTACAGTGAAATAGGTGAGCTTAGCTAGCCTAGGAAAGGAAATGTGTTATTTTCAGGATTGCTGGGTAAAAAAGGGGAAAGAGCATATAAGAGAAAAATGAATGCAGCCACCACAGCTAAGGTTGGCATTCCTTTTAAGCACAGTTACATGTCAGATTGAATAATATTGGCAATTCACTGGCTAATGTTACTTGTTATCTGAAACTACACTTTACTAAATTAATGTTATTTCTAACAAGACATAAGTAAAAGTTAATTTTGCAGTTTTTTCTTTGTATTATGTCATAATATTCTCAGTTTTGAAAAAAAAATATGGGTAAGAATCATAATGGTTTTACAGTTGTATAACACAACTAATTCCATCCATTCCAAATCATGATGCTGCAAACAGAGATTATAGGTTTTAACGCAATGCAATGGCTTTTTAAACTGTTCATTCTATTGCTTAATGTGACATCCTGACAAATGGCAGCTTGAACATAATAAGGTTATTTGAAAACTGGTTTGGTTAAATGCATTACTAGTTCTGAGTGAATGAAAGTAAATTGTTCTGTCATTTAGATTACACTTCAAATTCATCATAGGATTTTGGTCGCTTTGCATATTATGTGAAAAACATGTCTCTATCAGATTCCCTCCAGTGATGAAGTCAGTAGAATTGTCATGGAGATTGTTCTTTCATCAATCAATTATCTGTACAATTCAATATATTCAAGCATTATGCTTATTCTATAGTGACAGTAATGATCTGCCTACATGTTCAATTGTAATTTAATTTAATTCATTTATACTTTATGTTCAGTACAAGCTACTAAAATGAACGCTCTACTGAGTTAAATTACATTTTACTATAACAAAGTAGGGATCAGATATAAAGGAATTTTAAAGCGCAACTCCTCTCAAAACTTACATTACAAAATGTCTTTAACATTTTTGACAGGGCTATTTCTCCTCACTTGCTGTGTGGTCAGTGTGACATTAAGTGAAAAAAAAGCTCGCTAAAAGGAACTCTAAGGACAATTAAATCACTTAGGTGGAGTGTAAATAGATAATCTGTAAAGTTTTTTTTGTTCTCTGTTTTCTTTAGGGAGATTCTCTGTAACAAAAAGTAAAGCTACCCACATGGAAGACAAACATATCTGAAATATATTTTAAAAATATTATTCCCAAATTTATTGACATATATTTGAAATACTACAATTTTGGCCGTATTCAATATATTTCAAAATATATTTATATATACTGTATGTTGAAATCCCTTTTTATTACAAAATATATGAAAAATATTTTACAAAATACATTTTCAAATATACTGTATGTCTTTAAAAGTACATCTTAATTTTTGGAACAAATTTACAAATATATGTAAAAATATATGTTAAAATTACTTTTTTATATGTTAAAAAAATCTGAAGAATATATACAAAAAATATATTTTTAAAAAAATATTTTTCATATATTTTGTAATATATAAAAAATACATTTCAACATGCAATAAATATATTGAATATGGCCAAAATTGTTCAATTTGTGTGAGCGGTCTTCAGAGCAGGGCGGCTCTGAGGATGGTCCACTCTGTTGCGGTTCTTGCACAGACTGTCATTCTTTGCCCTCCATCCATTTCTCTTTTTTCTATCTCTACATCCTGTCTGTGATCTGCTTGTAGTGACAGCTCCACTTCCCAATGTATAATCCACTCCCACCCCCCCTCCTCATCCATATGTAAGGATTGAATGGAACCCGGAGTGTGAGCAGTGGGGTGTATACAAGCTGTATGTGAGTGTGGACACTGATGGGCTTTACAAGTTATATGTGAGTACTGGGGGTGTACAAGGTGTATGGGAATGCAGGAACTGGGGGGGGATTACAAAATGTATGTTAGTATAGGCACTGAGAAGAGGGGATGTACAAGGTGTATGTGAGGGGGAAACAGGGATGCACAAGGTATATAAAAGTTTAAGCACTGGGGGTGGGGAGGTTGCAAGATGTCTGTGAATGGGCACTGGGGGATATAGAAAGTGAGTGTGGGCACTGGGAGTGGGGGGGGGGGGTACAAGGTGCATGTGAGTGTGAGCACTTTAGTGCAAGGGATTTAAAAGGTGCATTTGACTATGGGAACATTGGAGAGGTCAATGTACAAGGTGCATGTGAGTGTGGTCACAGGGGATGGGGGGGCGGAGATGGGCAAAATATACAAGGCGCATGTGAATATGGGCATAGTTATACAAGTTAAATGTGAGTATGAGCTCCAGGGGCATGTACAAGGTATACATGAGTGCAGGCTGTGGGTGTGTGGGGGCAGAGGATGTGCTTTGGCACTTGTTACAAGTCGTGCAACAAATTTAGATGGGGGGGTGATATTAGTCTTGCCTATGGCAGCACAACACCAAAATACACCATTGCCACTTAGTACCTTTCTCTGGAAAGGTGTAACATCTTAATTTTGTGCACTATAGTCCTCATTTACTCTTCTATCGTGGCCTTGACTCACGTATGTATAATCCTCTAGAGTGGTGTCAGTTCTTGAATGTTTTTAGGTAGACCATATATTAGTAATTTTTTTTTTTTTTTCGTTCAGCCAGTGGGTATTTTATAGAAAAGCAAAAGTCACAATGTCAGCTCTGTTCTAGGCAGCAGTAAAGTACTTCTTAATCTATGATAGAGAAGAAGGACCCCACTTGTCACATGATCATGTGAAAGGCATCTGGAATTAACTGCTTCCCGTCCTCCCTATAGCAAAAGTACTACTACAGGGCGGCACGGGTGCTCAAAATCACGTATACATACATGATTTTGCATTTTCTGGTAGGGGCGCGCTCGAGGCACGTGCCCTACCTGCGCCGCCTTTCGCAGCCGCAGCTGTCAATCACCAGGTCCCGGTCATGATTACTCGCTGGCACCTGGTGATTGCCAAGCATCTCTGATGGGGGGGGAGACCTGTTTGTAAACAAAAAAGTTCTCTTCCCTGTCAGCTCATGCACTCTGCTTTGCTTACAGTGAAGCACTAACACACAGCCCCTAGTAAAACACACACAGTACACAGTTAACCCTTTGATCGCCTCTCATGTTAACCCCTTCCTGTCCAGTGCCATTAGTACAGTGTCAGTGCTTTTTATTAGCACTGATCACCATATTGGTGTCACTGGGGATGTCAGTGACACCACGTCAGTCCCCCCGCCCCCAGTGTCAGAATGTCCGCTGTAGTCCCATTATAAGTCACTGATTGCCACCATTACTAGTAAAAATGAAAATAAAAAATCCCAGTATATACACTGTGCAGACATTTGTAAACACTATAACTTTCACGTAAAGCAATTAATGTACATGTATTGGGATTTGTTTTAGCAAAGACATGTAGCAGAATACATTTTTGCCTACATTTAAGGCAACATTTTTTTTATAGGACATGTTTAATAGCAAAAAGTCAAAATGTTTTTTCTCAAAATTGTTGTGTCTTTTTTGTTTTTTTAGCGTGCAAATACCACCTAAAGAAAGCTCAATTTGTGGGAAAAAAGGACGTACATTTCATCTGGGTGCAGAGTTGCATACTCACGCAATTGTCAGATAAAGTTACGCAGTGCCGTAACACAAAAAATGGCCTGGCCAGGAAGGGTAGGTAAATCCTCTGGAGGGCAAGTGGTTAAGGTATGTCTGCAGTACATTTTGTTTAGATTAGAGACTTTACTTATATGAAGTACAGCCACTGTGGGTCTTACCTAAAAACACCAACAGGATGAGGTCCCAACTAAATAAACTAAGAAACTTTCATCCTTGATTGAACCAGTTTTTGTCTTCAGATTTCAGTATAGGTGCATATGTTTCGGTGGTGTGTGTGTGTGTGTGTGTGTTTATGTGTGTTCACTGGTCTTCATGAATATATCCACTTTTAAGGTGTCATGGAAATTTTGTATTATTGGTCGAACTTTAAATGTGTCATATATTCGTGTTATTCATATGTCTCTCGTGTGGCTTAATTAAAGCTCTGAAGGCTGCAATTGGGCCATGCGCATGTACAATGTATGTATTACAGTACTCAGCTTGGTAATGGATGAGATGGCAGATCTGCGCTTATAGACCGGCGTGTATACCACCACGGCATTCCATGCGAATGCTGCTGTCAGTAGACCGTGGGCCTGTATCCGCATATCAGCAGCATGGTACCACGTGGGCTTCATAACGCAATGCGCAAGCGGTGTGAACTCCACGTGTAGGCTTATGCATATCTTACAACCCATTACAAATCTGAACTGTATCCGGATGGATGTGTTTTAATAAAGATCGTATCGGGCCCATCCAGGTACAGACTGATATTTTTAGGGAGATGCTTGTGCAGAGAATTTTGCATACCAATAGAAGCTAGTAGGACAGGAAATATGACCTCAGATGGCTCATAGGGGGGAAGGGGAGGAAGTCTGCTGACCTCAGAAGGCTCATGGGGGAGGACCAGTGATAGATAATAGCAAAGGCTATGCTCCAATTGGAATGTACATCCTCTGTATAGGCAATCCCCATTGCATTGTTCGGTGGGAGGGATTGACTTTATTCATGTGGGGGGCATGTGTGTATTTTTAATAAAACAGAGAGCTGAGCCTAAAGCCGGCCCTTATGTGAGTTGCAACAGATCCTGAGTGTCGTTTGATCATTCTAGGGTAACGGAGCTCCAATCACCCACAAATTCAACAGAACCAAAGTATTTGGATGGGCAGGAATCGTGTAGTTTGGCTGCAGTCGTGGTAAGCGAGATTCGCACAGCTTTATGGGGGATTTCTGCGCATCCAACTGCGAGTACTCACGGTAAGGAGAAATTCGTTAAAGCGAATTTCCAAGACAAAGGGTTGTTCAGGAAGGGAAAAAGGTAATTAACAAGACCAATTGCACATGTTATTTAATTCCATCTCAGGCAACATTGGATTCAGACTGGAACCTTTTCTTATTATTTAAATCAGGGTAAAATTCCTCTTTCACTAGAGTTGCTACCTCTGCTAAATGTGAAGGCAGCCATGATCCCCCCTAATAAGTTTACAATTCAGCTGTCAGGGATTTGTCATTTGGTGTGAGTCTCCATCAGGATAAGTCATATAAGTGAGAAACATTGTTTTGTTTTTCTGAGCAGCTGTTCATTATGATTGATGAGGATCTGCATCACTAGATGATCTGATTAATGATGGATTTACACAATGAGACTTTATTTTTCTAATAAAGGACTTGTCAAAGTGTGTGCTGTGTTTACAAAATATTTCTTCCAATGAGATTTGTTTCTTGATTTTTGCATGGGCTTTCACCTAAGTATCTGTGGTAGGGACCCCACACTTTTATGTATTTTGTAATTCAGCAAAAAACAGTTTAGAATGGTTTTTTTTTGTAAAATCAACATAGGCACCCCCTAAAGGTACCACCCAAAATACATGATAGAGCCTAAAAAAAAAGTAAAGCTATCACCAAAATGTCATTTACCAAGATTTTACAATGCAATTTTTAAAAAATGTCTATATGGTTTTGTAACTGGGGATTCCAAGTGACATCAATGGTTCCTGGGTTCTTTAGGAAATACCACTTCTACAAACGATTTTCAGCTCCCACCGAACAGGGGGCCACCAGCCGAAACCTCCGCAACCTGAACTCTGCCCTTCCACTCTGCAGCTGACCAGCTTTACGACAGTATCCTTCCCCTGTCCTGCCCTGACCTGGCCACTACTGTCTATAACAACTCGCTGTCAGCTGTTCTTGACTCCTTAGCACTCCTAACCACATGAAACATTAGACCCTGACCGCTTCAACCTTGGCAGAATGACCATACCAAACACCTCAAGTGACGCAGTACCTCACTCACCACCCACGAGATTGCTAACCACTTTCAAAGCAAGATCGACGCAATTCGCAGGGACATCACCACTGCCCCACCTAGCATCCCTCACACGAAAACACCCTCAACACTCCTCTCCTTCGACCTCGCCACTGTCCAGACCTCCACCCCACCCAACATTCCGCACACTAAAACCCCCTCAACACTCCACTCATTCGACCCTGCTACCACTGAAGAGGTCACTAAGATCTTCTCTGAAGCTCGCATTACCACCTGCCCCCTTGACCCTGTCCCCACACAACTCCTACGATCTCCCTCCTCCTCCATCCTACACTCCCTCACTCACATCTTTAATCTCTCCCTCTCTACTGGCACATTCCCCTCCCCCCTGAAGCATGCGCACATCACTCCCATACTTAAAAAACCCTCCCTGGATCCCACCGACCTAAACTACCTTAGACCCATCCTTGGTCCCCTACAATCTGGCTTCCGTCCCCTACACTCCACCGAAACTGCCCTACTCAAACTCACCAACAACCTGCTAACCGCCAAAGCCAATGGCCACTACTCAGTGCTACTACTCCTCGACCTCTCCACGGCTTTCGACTTGGTCGACCACCCCCTCCTCCTCAAAAAACTGTACTCTTTTGGCCTCAGAGACTCCGCTCTCTCCTGGCTCTCTTCCTATCTATCTCAAAGCTCCTTCAGTGTTACCTATAACGCTGCCACCTCCCCCTCACTCCCCCTCTCTGTTGGGGTCCCCCAAGGTTCTGTCCTCGGGCCGCTTCTCTTCTCCATCTACACCTCCTCCCTTGGTCAACTGATACACTCCCACGGCTTCAACTACCATCTCTATGCTGATGACTCTCAAATTTATCTCTCTACCCCTCGCCTCACTCCTTCAGTGTCCGCCCGAATCACTAGCCTTCTGGATGACATATCAGACTGGATGTCACTCCACTTCCTCAAATTAAACCTTGCCAAAACTGAGCTCCTAGTTTTCCTCCCAGCCCGCGCCCCCCCCTGACCTCTCCATCATGACCAACTACGCTACCATCAGCCCCACCCCGCAAGCCAGAGTACTAGGTGTCATTCTAGACTCCAATCTGTCTTTCCAGCCCCAGATCCAATCGCTGACAAATTCATGCAGACTCCACCTCCACAACATCTCCAAAATACGCACGTTCCTAACTCCAGAAACTAGAAAGCAACTCATTCACTCCCTTATTATATCACGACTTGACTACTGTAACTCCCTACTCACTGGCCTACCCTAACACAAGCTTCAGTCTATCCTGAATTTTGCGGCCACACTCATCCACCTTACTAACCGCTCCGTATCCGCCAGCCCCCTCTGCCAATCCCTCCACTGGCTTCCGATTGCCTAACGCATAAAATTTAAAATATTAACATTGACGTACAAAGCTGTTCATAACACTGCCCCAAACTATATCACCGACCTGATATCCATCTACCACCCAAAACACACTCTCTACTCCTCACAAGACCTCCTACTCTCCAGTTCCCTGGTCTCCTCCTCCCTTGCTCATCTTCAGGACTTCTCCAGGGCTTCCCCCATCCTTTGGAACTCACTACCCCAATCCATCCGACTGTCACCTTCCCTCCTCACCTTTAGGCGCACCCTGAAAACCCATCTCTTCAGAGAAGCCTACCCTGCCCTCACCTGATTGCTGATCTCCTCCGCTCTTCCCACCACTCCATCCCCCACAGCTATTTCCTCCTGTACCACGCTCCCCTCCCTCCTAGATTGTAAGCTCCAAGGAGCAGGGCCCTCGAACCACTCCTGTATTGTATTGTATTGTTACTGTACTGTCTCGTGTACTGTCTCCCATTATAATGTACAGCGCTGAGCAAACCATTGGCGCTATATAAATACTGTATAATAATAATAATAAATTGACAAAAGTTAAGTCTGAACCTAGGTTCAAACAGAACTGTTAGCTCATCCCTCAACACCGGCATTTAAAATAAAATGAACACATCTGCACTGTAATAGTATGTTTCCATAGCAAAGAGAGTATACTTATATAAGTATTGTCATTGGCCTTTAAGCAATGCAGTGTTGCCTCATTAGAAAAAAATTCTGTTTTACCATTTGACATTTTTTATGTTGATGAGAAATAGATGGAAGTCTGAAAGTTCCTAAATAATAACTTCAGCTCTTCAGGATTCTAGGGAAGGTGGTTTGACTTATGTTGAAGTGAAAAGAGAACAAAATCTTGACAATGACACTGTTTAGGAAGTCCAAATGTGCCACAAAAGTAAACATCTCTGTCTATGCCTTGTTATATCTTGTGCATTGTTGCAGGGCCTTCCTTGGCAAGTTTGAAGGGTTTCTGGATTGCAGAACTATTCAGCTGATAACTGTTCATTTCCTCATCTGCAAATGACTCTTCACTCCTCCTGAACTCATAGCTGTCTGATTCCATCAGGACAACCTGGTTGTTACTCTAATTTCCTGCCTACTTTATATGTAGGTGAATGGAGCAGTAAGGACAGTTAGCACACCCAGATTAGATCAGAAAGCACAAAAGCATATCTGGTGGCTGCATTTTTTTCCCATTTACTCTATTATGTTTACCTAGTGATCCAGACAGTAACATTTATACAGTATAAGTGACTAACAATTTAAATCCTTACTTCACCTAACACTGTAAGCAATTACAAAACAATTTTCATGAGGTTTTTCCTACCTATGCTCAGGGCCATCTTTAATATTGATTGGAACCTTGGAAAGCATTTTCTTGGGGCCCCCAATGAAATTTTGCTCCACACCTGATCTGAGACATACAATAAATAAAATCAAAATCAGTTTACTGTAGCCAGCAATGTAAGGGGGAATTTACACTGACCACCAGCAGAGTGGCTTGAGGGGTTGGGGGGCATAATATACTGTACATATGAATGCCACATTGATGTCGCTATTAACATATGAATGCCACATTGCCACTGCTATTTATATATGAATGCCTCCGTTATTTACATGTGAATGCTGACAAGGTCTGCACATGTGAGTCATCTGTACCTGGCAATAGGGCAAAGCTTGGCAGCATAAGAGACGTAATTTCACACTGAGATATCAGACACAGCCTGGGACAAAGACTTCCAGGAACAAGGGAATGTAAACCAGTTCAGCTGGCAAGTATGGGACAGCTGCTTTGGGCCCCACAGCAATGACTGGCCCAGGATAGCTTCCCCTTTTGCCCTTCCTTAAACATGGTCCTGGCTATGCTTCATTACCCAGTTCATTTCTCACAACTGTATACCCTCTGTGGACCAAGCCAATTTTTACTTTACTGTTATAGATCTGTTTATTTATACTTATTCTGTTGACACTAGCTGTACACACACACACACACACATATATACTCACGGGACACTTTATTAGGTACACCTGGTCAATTGCTTGGTATTGCTAAATTGCTAATCAGCCAATCACATGGCAGCAGCTCAATGCATTTCGGCATCTAGACTTGGTGAAAATTACTTTTTGAAGTTCAAACCGAGCATCTGAAAGGGGAAGACAGGGGATTTAAGCAACTTTGAATGTGGCATGGTTGTTGATGCCAGGTGGGCTCATCTGAATATTTCAAAAACTGCTGATCTACTGGGATTTTCATGTACAACTATCTCTAAGGAAATCAAGACTCTTCAGAGCAGGCAACGGTTTTCCAATCTTCTATTGTCCAATTTGGTGAGCCTGTGGGAATTGTAGCCTCCGTTTTCTGTTCTTAGCTGACAGCAGTGGCACCCGATGTGATCTTCTGCTGCTGTAGCCCATCTGCTTCAAGTTTTGACGTGCATTCAGAGATGGTATTCTGCATACCTTGTTTGTAACGAGTGATTATTTGAGTTACTGTTGTCTTTTTATCATCTCAAACCAGTCTGCCCATTCTCCTCTAGCATCTGACATCAACAAGGCATTTAGCACAACTGCTGCTCACTGGATATTATCTCTTTTTCTCTTTAAACCCTAGAGATGGCTGTGCATAAAAATCCCATTAAATTTGCAGTTTTTGAAATACTAAGGCCAGCCCGTCTGGCACCAACAACCATGCCACGTCCAACGTTACTTAAATCCGCTTTCTTCCCCATTCTGATACTCAGTTTGAACTTTAGTAAGTCATCTTCACTACGTCTAGATGCCTAAATGCATTGAATTGCAGCCATCTGATTGGCTGATTAGCAATTTGTGTTTCCAAGCAATTGAACAGGTGTACTTAATAAAGTGGCTGGTGAGTGTACAGTATATCAGCTCAATAGTGGGCTATGATCAGGGCCGATGCTAGACTATTTTGCGCCCTAGGCAAGACCAGCTACTTGCTGCACCCCCCAAAAAAATAAAACTTCAAAATTTTTATCCTGTTCAGGGATTCTTTCTCAGCACCTTGCCAATGTTAGCTCCATGTGGAGACTGACTGGGGAGCTGGGAGGAAGTGACAGTACCTTATTGGCTGGATAGCTCTTCTTTGCTAGTTAGCTAAAGTTTTCAGGGGCTGCCTTCATCTCCAGCTAGCATCATCCAGTCCTGTCTGGGGATAGTGACACTAGGGCTCAGAAGTGACGTATTGCATGTTGCTTCTGGGTCATTAACAGGAAGGGGAGATCAGTGAACAGGTGTTCAGTGATCTCCCTCCCTTTTACTGGTGGCACCCACCATGCAGGTCCCAGGTCCGTTGATGGGAGCGTGAAGCCTGGGAAGCATGGCAGGGCAGATGGGGGGATGTTAAAGTGATATGGAAGCTGCACAGCTATTGGATCATTTCCATCTGACAGTCAGCCTGTCAGATTTACACACACACAATGCGATGCTTCCTGTTAGTTCTTAATTACACTTGTGTTTGAGGGACATTAAAAATGTGCATTTGAGCCACACTTTCACCATCCCCCAACCACTCCTCATTATGGTGAAAAGGCACTGCCACGGTAGTACAGCAGAGAGGGATTTTACACAACACCCCAACACTATTACCATACTATGGCTCATGATGATGATCACACAGTACAGAAGGTGCTATATGTCTGCCTGTATACAGAGTATGGCTGTATCTCTGTCTGTGCCTCAGAAAACAGAAATTGTGAGCTTGCCTGTTCACCAGATTCCCTTTGCTGCTTGTGCCCTCGGCCACCTCTCTGCTGAATTACCTCCTGCTGTTGGACTACAGCCTCGCCTTCCACTCTCCTCAGTGAAGGAAGGGATAATCACTCCACCAGTGAAGGAATCACTCAGCCAATGGAAGGCTGTGAGCAGCCACAGCAGGCCACCACTGATCAGCATTGCAAAATGAAGCTCAGCTTTAGCTGTCTGCATCCACCTTGCCTCCTGAGCCCCTTTGGTGAACTAATGGGGCCCAGGGATAATATAATTAATGTTGCAGCAGGGCCAGATGTGCTGCCCATTTAGCCGTGGCTGCACCCTATATGGCAGTGCGCCTTAGGCAGTTGCCTAGTTTGCCTAGTAGTAGTGCTGGCCCTGCCTGTAATGATGTGCTGCCACAGCTGGTACCATTGTTCTATGCTGGGGCAGTGCTCACTTGGTGCCCCCAGCACTGTGACTGAGCTGTAACCAACAGCTCTTGGTCACTGTTTACAATTGAGGGCCAGTAGGAGGGACTCCTAATCATATGGCCACTGTGACAACCAAGCACAGTGATTGGAAGTCTATCTACTAGTCTCTGGCATAAAGAACCCATTAAAGGGCTAGCAGTAGCTGGGAGTAAGGAGTTAATGTAACAAAGTAATGGTTTAATTAAGCAAACAATGCACAACAATTACAAAACTCAAAGTGATTATAAATGCTAGAATATTTTAAATTATGTTATTCTTATCTGCTCTGTGCAATGGTTTTGCACAGAACATTCCAAACCTCCTCTTCTAGGGTCCCCAGGTGCTCCAGGCTCCTCCTCTTCTCTGTGTGCTTCCATAGCAAGCTACTTGATATGGAGGCACACTTGCGTGCTCACTTTTGAGCTTGGCTGTGTGCATTTAGAGATGCACACAGAGTGGCTCACCCTCCCCCCCACTTTCTGCTCACAGGATCTTACTGTCAGCAGCAGGAGCCAATGGCTTCGGCTGCTGCCCAAGTTCCTGTGGGAAGAGGAAGAGAGGGAAGAGAAGACCTAAAGCTGGATCGCTGACAGGTTCAGGTAAGTGTTTAGTGAGGGGGGAGGGAAATAGTTAGTGGTGTGTTTTTACCTTAATACTAGGAATGCATTAAGGTAAAAAACACCCAGTCTTTAAAACCACTTTACAAACTCACTTTTTTTACTTAGTTTTAGATTTTAAAAGTTTAAAAAACAATGTTATTGTAGTTAAAATTATAACATTTTTAAAATAGAGAAATACAATAGAGATAAACAAAAGAAAAAAAGTAGGAAAATAAGACTTAAGAAGAGAAGGGGAAGGAGTAAATTAAGGATGGTTAGGGTAAATTAAAGGTGAAACACAAAGCCTTCTCATTACATCCTCTGTTCTTATGTTCCCTCAGGGTTCAAAATGCATATAGCACTTTGTCCCATTTTGATTGATGTTGATGGTAAGCTAATATAGTTGACAGTACGTCCCTTCCCCCCAACACTGCTCAATCATGCTGCTCAATAGGAGATGAATAGCTAAATAGGTATCACTGACAGTCCTTATCCAGCAACAGGCCTTCACCTAAGACCAGCCAATGCAGCCAAGAGGAGGAGCATATTAGCTCAGCATTGTCTGGAACACATGCACAGGATTTATTTACATACTGGCATGCTCCCAGTGGAAGGGGTTCAGCTTCAGCTCCCCAATAGATGTGATCCAAATTCCAGCTTCATAAATTGATGGAGCTCATGTGCAGTAGTAGAACAGATAAAGATTGTAGAGCAGATGAAAAAGTAATAATGTTGCACTGTGTCAGAAGGTCCATTTTTTTTACAGCAACATATGTTGCAGATGCTGTATTTACATGGGAACTCCTGGTTGTCAATTGCCACCACATCCCAGCGGAAAGTAGCAGAGGGGCAGAAGGAGGGAGTATAAGGTGTGTGTAGAAAGCCCATTGTCTACAACTGGTTAATTCCAATTGGTTAATCCTTTATCAGCCATCAAACTATCAGTAATCATGGGGTCAGCTCTGACATAAGAAAGCAAAGCAGAGTCTTCTACCAAAATGTCCACTACTACACAGAGACAAAGCGTTGAATAGACATGAGCAAATCTGGCAATGTTATGTTCACAGGAGGTAGGCAGACCCACAGGGAAGTCCACAAACTCCAACCATAGCACCAAATCCTTAAACTATCTAAAGGTAACCCTTTAAATGTGACATTTAAAAAAAACACTGCCTCAAAAGGACAGATTCCAGTCCGGCTTTGTAAACAAGCTGAACCAAATGATGTTATGACAACATTTGGTCAGTTATGCCATTCAAGATTCCAGGCTGATTTGTTTAAAAAAACCCAGGAAGATCTGTCATTTAGCGATAGTAGCGCAACAGGTTGAGATCTGCAGGCAGTGGGGCAACTTCATCATGCAGTGGGTCATCGTGGTAGCAGGTCACTGCATCTACATCTCTAGATGATACGATTGACAATTTTGGGACATTTACTTTTTGAATAGATTTTTTTTTTTAAAGTAAAGGACTTTGGCTTTTTTCATTAGTGGGGTATTGATTTTTCTACAATTTTTGAGAATGAGATATACTCATGTACCCCACACTCATTTCCATGGGAATATGTGTACCCCTTACCCGTATTATTGACAAAAATACATAATTTAAATCTTTTATCAATTTTTTTAAATTTGTTCATTGACAATAGTTATATCTAACTGGAAAATAACTATGTTTCAACAATTTTAAAACTGCCTAAAGAAAACCTAATAATTACACATAAAACATATTTGTACTTTTTAAATTTGTGCAGGTAGTTTCATTGTTTATGTATGATCCAGTCTTCACCTAATTGAAGGAAGAGTTGCCATCTGGGAAAGATAAATATAAAAAATAATACATTATGTTGGAGTTTTAACCTCATCTTTAATTAAGCTACAGTATACTATATGCTGTCATAAGTTTGTAAGAGTGAAAAGATTATTATGCAATAAACAGTTCCTTTGAGTTTTTACTTTCGAATACAAGTGTCCTTTAAAGATGTTTTTTTTTATTATTTTTGGACCAAGTATGGTTTTTGGAGGTGACCTTACAAGTCTCTTGTCATGTTACTGACCTTATTTCTATTTTAAAAATGTGTTTTGGGGAACTTAATGATTACTGAATCTACTTTCTGAGCAATGTGTAAAATATAAAGCTTTACTTTTTTGTTACCTCTTGAAAAATGACAAATTGCATTCTTCTATAATTTCAAGGCTTTTCAGCTTGGATTATGTGGGTTTGATAGATAGTTGAAATCAAATATTAGGAAGGGATCATACATCTCACCATTCTGATTGATGTTTGTTTAGTTCATGTATTTTCCAAATGCACCAACTGTGCAGGCAGTTGAGATGGCTCAGAAAACATGAACATTTTTTTCTCATGAAATATTTTTAAGAACACATAAGGTGAATGCCATCTTCAGGTAAATTCAAATTTGTGAGCAATTAAATTTTTTACAAGCCAGTACTTCAGTGGTGAACTTTTTGCTGTTATAATCAGTTTTATACAGAGAAGCCATAGTGTCAGTGTACTGAAAGGTGTTGTAGAGAGAGTGTAGTGTAAGTTGACAAAGTGCATTGGAAGATATTAGGGTCAGTTTGACTTGCATAAGGGTCAAGGGCTGCTACAGGTCCCCACTTAAAAAGCACACATAATCTCTGTATGTGTTGCAAGAAGGTCATGATATTCTAGTGTGAAACTAAAACATTCTAGTAAAATCCGGAGGAACACAATGGGGTTGATTTACTAAAACTGGAGAGTGCAAAATCTGGTGCAGCTGTGCAAGGCTTCTAACCCCAGCTTGTTCAATTAAGCTTTGACATGAAACCTGGAAGCTGCAGCAGATTTTGCACTTTCTAGTGTTAGTAAATCAACCCCAATGTGTTCCCTTTGTGATACAGAGATGTAGAATAGTCTTCCAATAGTATACATGATCTTGCTGCATTTATAATACGAACGAGCAGGGATTTCTTATACCTGGCTTTGGGTAGTGATGTTAAATGCAAGAGTAGAGTCTCTGGGTCATCCCCAAGAGCTAATCCTGTATTATTATTATTATTATATAGGATTTATATAGTGCCAACAGTTTGCTCAGCGCTGTACATTATAACATTATAATCGGAGACAGTACATGAGACAGTACAGTAACAATACGATTCAATACACAAAGGGTTTGAGGGCCCTGCTCCTTGGAGCTTACAATCTAGGAGGGAGGGGATAGTGGTACAGGAGGAAATAGCTGTGGGGGATGGAGTGGTAGGAAGAGTGGAAGAGTTCAGTAATTAGCTGAGGGCGGAAGAGATAGGTTTTCAGAGTGCGCCTAAAGGTGAGGAGAGTAGGTGATAGTCTGATGGATTGGGGTAGGGAGTTCCAGAGGATGGGGGAAGCCCTGGAAAAGTCCTGGAGACGGGCATGGGAGGAGGAGACCAGGGAACTAGAGAGTAGGAGGTCTTGTGAGGAGCAGAGAGTACAATTTGTGTGGTATTTGGATAACAGATCGGTGATGTAGTTTGGGGCAGTATTATGAACAGCTTTATACGTCAATGTTAGTATTTTGAATTTTATCCGTTGGGCAATCGTAAGCCAGTGGAGGGATTGGCAGAGAGGGGTGGTGGATACGGAGTGGTTAGTAAGGTGGATGAGTCTGGCCGCAGCATTCAAGATAGATTGAAGCAGGGATAGCCTGCGGTGAGGTAAGCCGATGAGGAGGGAGTTAGGTGAGGCAGTCGAGGCGTGATATAATGAGGGAGTGAATGAGTTGCTTAGTGATCTCTGGGGTTAGGAATGGACGTATTTTGGAGATGTTGCGGAGGGGAAAACTAGGAGCTCAGTTTTGGAAAGATTTAGTTTGAGGAAGTGGAGTGACATCCAATCCGATATGTCACTCAGTAGGCTTGTGATACGGGCAGAGACTGAAGGGGTAAGGTGATGGGTAGAGAGATAGATTTGCATGTCGTCGGCATAGAGATGGTAGTTGAAGCCATGAGAGTGTATCAATTGGCCAAGGGAGGAGGTGTAGATGGAGAAAAGAAGGGGCCCGAGGACAGAACCTCAAAATAAACAGGCATTCTCAAAAAACATGTAATATAGTTCCTCTAGACTGGTTACACCTCCAGCAAAATGGAGAGACTGAGGGGCAGATCTTCCCAAGTCCCTTTCCCATTTTAGAAGGAACGGGGGCATAAAATCTTCCTCTGTAATAGTAAGTAAATAAATTGTAGGTGATGGACAGGGTACGCCTTAACCACCTCCCGTCCGGCTGTTGTATATAAACGGCTGTACGGTGGCAGTGCAGGGTCCGGTGGCCATTTATAAACGGCCTCCCCGCTCCCTGCTTGTGCGCGCTCCCTGGGAGAGCGCAGCACTGCAATCCAGTGCCTGCTGTGTCCTCCAGACACAGTGGAACACCGATCGTCGTACAGGACCTCTGTGCGAGATCCCGATCATGTGATCTCTGATTGGCCAGTCAGTGATAACATGCAGAGTAGTAAGCAAGATGTCACTTCTGACATCATTGCTTACTACATGTGAAATCTGTGAATGATCACAGAGGTCACATGGTACAAGGCTATTCACAACAGCCTTGTACCATGTGACAACCTGTGACCAATCACAGCTCACACAGTATTTCTCAATGGCTGCAAGAATACAGCCAGAGAGAAGGAGAAATGATTGCTTTTGCAGCCTTTATGGGTGAAAAAGCAATCAGTGTATAAAAAAAAAATCTTCATCACCCCCCACAAGTAATACAGTGTCACCATGGGGACACTGTACTGCTAGGGTGACAGTATGTAAAAAAAAACAAAACACTTTTTTTCAAAATATTTGGACTTTTTCATTTATATAGAAAAAAAAATCCCAGTGGTGAATAAATACCACCAAAATAAATCTTTATCTGTCTTAAAAAATGCTAAAAAATTCATATGTTACATGACTGTGCAATTGTCATTCAAAGTGTGATAGCGCTGAAAGCTGAAAATTGGCTTGGACAGGAAGGGGGTAAAAGTGTCTGGACTTGAAGTGGTTAAAGAATATGTTACGCCAACATTTCATATTTCTGATATGTACATTGCACTTACTATGTTATAAAGTATCCTGCTCTCTTTGTATTGCTTCCTTTGTGTGGAATACCTGGTGTTCCTGCCAGTCTTCCTGCATTTTATTTCAAACTGACCACGCTAGATATAAGAGTACATCCATCTCAGCATGGTCAGTTTTCTGGCTGTGTTGGGAGAACAGCCAGCCTGTTCTCCAAAGATCAAACTTCTGCTGACACGCCAAGGTAAGAGTTCACATATACTTTAATGGATTTGGAACCTGGCAGTGAGTTTCAAAGGCTGTTGAGGTTTTACTGATCACCTCTCGAGGTTCAAAAGTAATAAGAATTCATCTAATCTGCATGGCTTGCCTTTAACAGGAGTTCAGTCAAGCTGACATCTGTGAGTTTGAGCCAGCTCTCTGTTCTCAAGAAGTTCCTAGGGCAAAGTTGATTGGGAAGCAGAAGAGGTTTAAACTGAGGTTCTTATACACCTGGAGGGAAGGCTGGGTTGCCCAAAGCAGGAGCCATCGGAGATGGTTGTTTTCCAAATGTAATGACATCTCTGGGTTTAGAAATAGTGGACAAAGTGGTCTCAATTAGTGGATATTATTTGGCCATAGTACTCTCTTTTCGCCAATGAAGAGTTGCAAGGAGGATTGAGAGCATATCTTTTTCTAAATCAACCCAACATTTAAATGATGGGTGTTTACATTATTATGCCTGATGATACTTAATGGGATCAGGAAAGCCTAGACCACCTTTAATTTTTGGTAAAAGCAATAGTGAATGGGAAACATGTTCCAATTAAAAATCCCAGAGGAATTATACAAATTTACATCTTATCAAAAGTAGAAAGGAGCTAGGTATGCAAAGGGGAGGGCTTGTAGCAAGAATAGTAAGTGGGGCAGGAGGCTCATTTGCAGCATACTGTTTCTTTACAACTTGGTAAAGTAACAAATATTCCATAGATTTAGATCATGATTGATGGTGGTGAGTAGTTTGTCATGTAAATGTCAAAGGAGGGAGGTGTGATTTTCACTCTAAGTAGTTGTATATGAAGTTTGTTGTTCATTCTGAAGCATTAATGTTCAAGGCTTTAGATTTTGAGATATTACTTTTGTTATTAGAGAAGATTGCGTATGTGTCTAACTCATTTTGGAGAATTCAGTCTAAATTGATGATATATGAATCATTGTCTTGTCTTGCTCTCTGATGAGGGCTAGGATTGGGGTAAAGGTAAGATTATAGTATAAACCCTCATAAAAGCTACTAAAGCATTTGACGACTTCCATCATGTGTAAATTGAACCTTTTGGAGAAGTAATATGTGTGATATTACACCAAACTCTTAAAAAAAGTGTTCTAGTAGATAGAACCTATGTTTGGCTTTAGGTAAAAAAGAATTCAGTCTGTTACTGGCATTTTAAGGTCTAATATGGTGGTTATATCACTGCTCCAGATTCCCCCTTCTTCTCTCTGACCGATGTGATATCTCTTTTTTAATTTAAATATTTATTTATTTATTTTCAAGCCGATATATTATACAAACGTTTTCTTTTTAAAAACATTAACACATTTATATCACATATATCATTCCACTTATATTTCCCCTACCCCCCCCCCACCTTTCTATCTACATCCTCCCCCCCTCCTCTCCCCTCACCTACTCATCCCCCACCACTCTGCATTTTCCTAATCTTCCTGGGACCTCAAATGAGAAGAGCGAGACATACTCATGTTGTTTTAAATTATACCCTCATACAATCCTCATTTAATTTTAACATTTTATCTTTGAATTCTTCCCATCTGTTCCATCTCACATAATATCTCTCCATCTTATCTTCATTCATATGATACAGTTTTTCCATTTTACATATTTGGTCAACCCGATCAACCCAATCCTCTACTTTCGGCACGTCCCATCTCTGCCAAAACTTGGGTATCAGATCCTTTGCTGCATTCAAATAATACCATATACCCATTTTTTTTATACTTGTTAACTGATATCTCTGTGCTATGAAAAAGGCAAGTCTCTTGATCTAATTTAATATCCACTTCAGTAATTTTCCGAATCAGATGCACTATTTTCTCCCAATACTCCTGTATTTTTGAACACTCCCACCATATGTGACACATAGTACCTCTACTTCCACATTTCCGCCAACACAATGGCGAACTCTCTCCATCCACCCTGTGTGCCACACTAGGTGTAATGTACCATCTTACCAAACATTTGTAGTTCATTTCTACTTCCCGCATATTTACATTTTCGTGAGTTAATCTATAAATTTTCTTCAGTTTTTCCTCATCTATTATTACACCCATGTCCTTTTCCCATTTTTTGATATACGATGGCCTTATATCTGTGTCTATTTCAGTGAGAATCTTATATATTTTAGCAATTCTGTGCTTCCCATCCCCTCGTGTTTCCAATAACTGTTCAAAAAGATTCCAATCCTTTCTAGTTCTCAAAGGTTTCGGAAGCCTCCCTACAAAATGTTTCAATTGATAATAATGCCACTCATCCATTCTTGTGAAAACTTCTCCCTTTTTCTTTTCTAAGTCCTTAAGTGTACCCATTTCCTCACCCACCATTATATCCCTTAATTGTGCATCTTCCTTCTTAAACCACTTCCCTGTGATACCTTCTTTCCCCGGGGGGAAAAAACTCTGTGCCTCCTAGTGGCATTAACATTGAATTAAATTCCCATCCCTTCTGTCTGTGTAACATATCCCACACTCTTAAAACGTGTAACGTGTACAAACTTGTGCTATCGCCTAATCCTCGATATTGTGTGAGCACCCATATGATCCTACTTAAATTTGTTCTACTAAGTGCATTTTCAATTTTAACTCAGCTTTTCCCTTTTGAATTATACGTCCAATCAAAAATTCTCGCCATTATCACTGATTTATAATATCTTTTAAAATCTGGGACTCCCAGTCCACCCTTCTCTTTATTTTGGGGTGGCACAGTGGCTTAGTGGTTAGCACATCTGCCTTGCAGTAAATGGTTCATGGGTTTGATTCCCGACTATGGCACCTCCTGCATGGAGTTTGCATGTTCTCCCTGTGCTTGCGTGGGTTTCCTCTGGATGCTCCGGTTTCCTCCCACACTCCAAAGACATGCTGGTAAGTTAATTGTATCCTGTCTAAATTAGTCCTAATAAGTGTATGTATGAATGTGAGTTAGGGACCTTAGATTGTACACCCCTTGAGGGTTAGGGACTGATGTGAATGTTCAATATATATATGTGTAAAGCGCTGCGTAAATTGACAGCGCTATATAAGTACCTGAAATAAATAAATATTTCATAACCTATTCTAGGTTTTTTATTCCTCCAAATATATCTAGTTATCATTTTTTTGATTATTTTAAAATATACTTTTGGGAGCTTAATTGGTATCATTTGAAATTTATATAAGATTTTAGGGACATTTACCATTTTTATCAGGTTTATACGCCCTATCCATGACGGGTTTCCTCCTCCTAATTTCCTTAATTCCTCCTTAATCTTGTTTAACAATGGAATATAATTTAATTTATATAAATTCTTATAAGAGGCTGTTAGTTTTATTCCTAGATATTTTAGTTCTTTTTCTCTCCAGACGAAGGGAAATTCCTCTTGTATCTTATTTTTCTCTCTATTTGGGAGGTTTATATTTAAGATCTCAGTTTTTGTTGGATTAATTTTTAAGTTTGATATCTCCCCGTATTCTTTCAGTGTTTTCATTAAATTTGGCAATGTTATGCTGGGGTTCCCCACATAAAACGACAGATCCTCCACATAAGCTGCCACCCTATGCTCTGTGTCTCCTATCCATATTCCACTTATGTCTGTATTATTCCTTATTGTAGATAGCAAAGATTCCAATGACAAAACATACAATAATGGGGACAATGAGCATCCCTGTCTTGTTCCATTTAACATCCCAAAATAGTCTGATAAATCCCCATTGACCATGGGTGCTGCAGAGGGCATACTATATAACTTCCTTATCCACTCTCTCATTCTGACACCCAAGCCCAATACTTCCAAAGTATCCATCATATATCCCCAATCCACTCTATCAAATGCCTTCTCGGTATCAATTGAAAGCACTACCACCGGGGTTTTCTCTTTTCTACTTTTCTGTATGAGGAGCAAAGATCTAAGCCCATTGTCTTTACCCTCTCTCCCTGGAACAAAACCTACCTGGTCCATATGTATCCATTCAGGCATTAAATCTTTCAACCTGTTTGCTAGGACCTTTGCATATAATTTAGTATCTGTGTTCAACAATGAAATCGGTCTATAGTTTGAACATTGAGTGACATCCTTTCCTTCTTTATGAATAAGGACCACATGTGCCTGTAGGGATTCTCGTCTCATTTCCATCTCTCCCCTCAGTGCATTCATATATGTCTTTAATTTGGGTACTAATAGTTCTTTGTATTTTTTATAATACCTCACAGTATATCCATCTGGCCCTGGGCTTTTCCCAACCATGGTACTTTTTAATGCTACTTGTATTTCTTCCTCCGTTATTTCTAACTCTAGGGAATTCAATTGTACTTCACTTAATTTCGATAATCCTGCATTTTTTAAATATGTCCGCCTTTTTTGAATTTTCCCTACTCCATCATTACTTATAGGATTCTGGGAATCAATATTATATAACTTACTATAATATTCTTTAAACACCCTGGCAATATCTTTGGTTGAATGAACCAACTCTCCCTTGGAATCTCTTCCTAGCCTTTTTTTTGCTCTGAGCCCTCATTAAATACTTTCCAGGCCTATCTCCCCACTTTATCTCTTGCTTATCATTTTATTGAAAACTCTTCTCTTTTCTTCTTCCATTAAATTTTTTAGTTAGTTTTTCTTATTTATTACCCTCTGCATTATCTCTTTTGTTATTCTGCTTTTATGCATTTATTCTAATTCAAAGAATTCCTTGAGGAGCCCGTTAATTTTTTCTCTTTCCCTTTTCTTTTTTTTCTTTTTCGCAATAAGGATTCCTCTAATATAAGCCTTGTGAGCTTCCCATACCGTGGTCACCGACACTTCTCCTGTATCATTTTCCTCAAAGAATCGATCTATTTCTTCATTAATGTTTTGATCAATCTCTTGATCCAGGAGAAGTGCCTCATTCAACCTTCATACTGTTCCTCCTTTCAATTCTTTTCCCCATATTAATTTCATCGTAACAGGAGCATGATCCGATATTGATATTGCTTAATTTTTTACTTTGATCAAAGACTCTATAAGTGGATGTTCTATTAATATATAATACAATCTCGAGTGCCTCTCATGTGCATGTGAGAAAAAAGTATAGTCTCTATCCTTCATATGTTTAATTCTCCACGTATCAACTAATTGACATTAATTTATCATCTTCTTCAATGATCTCAGAGACCTACTTTCCTCTCTCTGCACAGGAGAGGATGCGACCATCTGCAAATCCATACAAAGGTTAAAATCTCCTGCCACGATCACACCACCTTTTTTAATATCCATCAAATTTTTCAAGACATTTTTCAGGAATATCTCTGGCTTCTTATTTGGACAATATATATTAGCTACTGTACACTCTATTTCTTGTAATTTACCCTTTAAGAACAAGAATCTCCCTTCAGGGTCTGTCACTCTATCCTCCAGTTCAAACCTTACCTTCTTTGCGAACCCAATTGCCACCCCCTTTGCTCTTCTAATTAGGGAGTCTGCATAGAACCTCAAGGGATATTGTCTAGAATTTAATTTCACATTAGTCTCTATCTCCAGATGTGTCTCCTGTAAAAAAACCACTGCCGATAATCTATGCTGTAATTCCTTAAACAACCTGAATCTCTTCCCGGGGCTATTTAACACATATACATTATAAGTTACAAACTGTATCTCTTCCATTCTTCTTTTACCTCCTCCTCTCTCCTCCGTCCCCTCTCCCCTTCTCTCTTTATTAATGTATCTCCCCTCAGATCACAGAGTGTTAACCTAACTACCCTCTTCCCATACCCCTCCCCCCACATCCCCCCACTTCCCTCCCCCTCTCCCCCCTTCCCACCCTCCCTCTTGTTAGGCATATAATTTGCCTATGAATCATTTATGGGCCTAATCCCACCTTTGATTCTAACCCTGAGGTAGAGCTCCACCCCTGTAAGACCCCCCCCCCCCTCCTCCCCAGTAACCCTCTATTCATCTTAGATCAGAATATTTCTTACAAAACTCTCCGAGTGGGAGGCTGGAAGGAGATGGACGGAGAAAGAAAAAAAAAAAACAGTCCTCCTCCATACCTCTCCTCCCACCCTCTCCACTCTCTATTTTTTCCTTCTAATTAGCTGCCAGTCCTTTTTCCCATAGCCCAAATCTGTCCTTCTTCTTCTTCCCATCCAGGTATCTCCATTCTCTGCAGTTCCAGTCTGTCTCAAAAATCTCTCATATCTTCAGGGAATCTCAGAGTTGCTGTAATTCCATTTTTCCATCCTATTAAACACGCTGGTAAGCCCCATCTATATTGCACATTTTTGTCTTTTCATCTGTTCCAGTAATGGCCTCAAAGATCTCCTTCTCAATAACGTCCCAACTGCTAAATCTGAGAAAATCTGAATATTTATCTCTCCATATTTAATGCTCGTTCTTC
The DNA here is from genome assembly GCF_062004578.1 of Staurois parvus. NCBI lineage: Eukaryota > Metazoa > Chordata > Amphibia > Anura > Ranidae > Staurois > Staurois parvus. The sequence continues at coordinate 5,611,505 of NW_028317994.1, read as the reverse complement.
CTTTGATCTTCTTCCATCTCATCTTTATCCCCATAATTGTGAAATTGCACAACTATATCTCTCGGTTTTTCTTTATCCCTTTCTTGTTGGAACTTTCCTATTCTGTATACACTGTCCAATTTAAGCAACTCTGAGGCAGATCTATCCATTATAGTATTTAATATTTTACATGTTGTTCCCCTTAGGTCTTCCCCCTGTGACATCTCTGGTACTCCTTGTATCCTTAGATTGTTTCTCTTATCCCTATTTTCTTAATCCTCCATCTTATAAAGCAGCTGCCTTTGTTCTTTCCTCATTTCTATTGTCCATTTTTCCAGTTTCGAAATAATTTGGGCCTGATTTTTAACTTTTTCCTCCGTTTCTTCCACTCAAGATAACAGATGCCCTAAATCTTTCTGTATTATCTCCATTTCCTGCTTTATTGATTTTTCTAAATTTTTAAACATTTCTGCCATTTCTTTTTTATTTGGCATATGTAGTTCTTTTTCCTATTCTTTCACCACCGTTCTCTCTATCGTTTGTTGGCTGCTATTAACCATTCCCAGGGATAGTTTAGGGGAGTTTTCCATACTAATTTCCATTTCATTTCTTTCACTTACTCCCTGAGATCTTTCTGGTGTCACATTCCCCTGTGAAGTATATTTTTTAATTGTACCTGTTTGAGATCCCTTAGGCCCACTTCCTTTCACATTTTTATTTTTCATGCCGCTGGTGAGACTTTCTTCTCATGTTTAAAGCACTGAGGTACGTTAATAATATTTGTTGAGCCACTACTCCTTTTGGACGTCCTTTTCCCTTAATTTTTATGTCTTCTAGGTCCCCTTGTTTCACTCTGTATCTTCTGCACCTTCAGACCCCCTGGGAGTCCCCCCCAACTGCTTGCATGCTGTGCAGTGTACTCTAGATATCAAATAACAGTCCAGCCCAGCCGCTCTCACTCACCTTCCCCCCTCCTTATCTCTTCTGTGAGGCAGGCTTCAGGCTTTCCTTCTGGGGCTGAGTTTCTCCTTACTGTGTCCTCTCTCTGGGGGGGATTCCTCCGGGTCTCTCTCTCTCCGTACCTCGTTCCTCCGCATCCACCGGGAGCAAGCTGAGAGCTAAACAATGTCTCTCTCTCCCCTCCAGATGCAGGCCGGCTTCTCTTCCTCCCAGCGCTCCTCCGCAGCAGACCACGTGGTCATCACCGCGTCTCTCCGTCTCCCAGCAACCAGGCTCTACTTCCAGGAATTGTTGCCGTCAGCCCACCGCAGCCGATGGACATCTCACCACCTTCTCATCTCCCTCGGGCCACCACACAGCCGCCGAGACCCCCTCTCACACAGGTAGGTCACCGGCGGTCATCTTCTGCAGCTATGAGGGCACTTAGGGAGGGTAGGAAGGGGGCTATCGAAGAGTGCTTACTCCACACTCTCCCTCACCGCCATGTTCAGGCTCCTCCTCCAAGCGACAGCTCCTATCCACCCTTCTCAAAAAACATGATCCTGATCCAGTGTGACCACTGTGATATCACTCTGGATCCAGGATGGATAACTAACATAAGGACTTGATTTACCTCTAAGCTATGGGCTAGGTGTCTCTCCATTTGTGGTGCAGCATGCTGAGATGAAGCAATGGATCACTTAGTTTAACAACCTGCGGATGGACTCCTGCTGCTATATAAGAAGTGATTTGGTGGGCTGTTTGCTTCTTATTCTTTGTTTTGAGTCTTCCAGCAGAAAGCCATAAGCTGATACTCTTTAAGACTTTTACACATGATTTGGTGGACATTTCATCTACAAAGCCCTGGGATATGATGTGAGGCAGGGGCGGACTGACCATTTGGAAACTCGGGCATTGCCCGAGGGCCCGGGGTCAGTAGGGGGCCCCATGAGATGCCCCTGGTACCTTTTTCATAGGCTTTTTTGAGTTTGAGCAAGGACACAGGGGCCCCATGATCCCCTATTGCCAGGGGGCCCCATGAGTTGTCAGTTCGCCCCTGATGTGAGGTCTCCTAATAACATATTACTAGAATGTTGGGACTGTTTTGATTTAGCATTATGGCATAAGGAGCATATGGGAGTCAATTCCTCTGCTGCATTATTTATACAAGTTTCCTCTTTGAGGAAGTACAATGTACAATAATGAATAACTTGGAGCATTGAACTATACTCATATATAGGATATCATCATATAGAAAGTATAGTCCCACATCAGATAGGTTGATTAACATCTATGGGTGGTTTATGGGGAGCCTGCTGCATCTGCTATTTTTACTAATTGTCCAATTATACTATTTTATAGATGTGTTTACTATGTGATTTATTTCTTTTTGGTTATATAATAAATTGATATATGGTATTAATTAGTATTTGGAGGTGTGTGTGCTTGGGTGTCCTATTGGAGGTGAAAGGGTTAATAGTTAACTAACCTTTGCTTTATGCCCACACAAGCAGAATGTTCTCTGGGGACTGGAATGTGTCCTCGGCCATGAAGTTTTGCAGAACTTATTATTTTGTTTGCCTTATTTTTATAACGCACCATATGATGAGTTATTGTAACATCTATAATGTATTTTGATTGGTGCTTTATGGACACCGCCTGAAATATTCGGTGTTATCTCAGTATTTAAACTCAAACAATAATAAAGACTTTGAATTCTGCATTTCACACCTCAGTGTCTGAATTGCCTTATTCCCAAAGTACTTTGTATCTGGTATGATTGGACGGAGGGGGTCATCACGAAACTGAGTTCTCCTAAAAGGAGGTACTGTTTATTTTTCATTTTTGTTAAAATGTAGTAGAGGATTAGAGCCTCAGCCAGGTTTTTATCTATTTGCAGTTTGAATTAGTGTAAAACCATACAACCAGTTTTATGAAAAAGATTAAAATACAGATCCATGGAATCAGCTTTGCAGTGCATGTATCATAATGCAAATGTTGCAGATTAAAACTGCACCAAGTTTGAGGTGAAGACCAAGGCTGCTGCACCTTTTTTATTCAATCACCAATGCAGACTAACCTGTGTAAAAATATATACTTACCTATTATTAGCCCACTCCGTTCCAGGTATGTAATTCACTTGGCCAGCCAACAGTGACTGCAGAGGTGAGGAGAGAACACTCAACATTGTCTGGAAATTCCTGTAGGTGTGCTGGTGATGTCACCCATATGCTCCTATGCCCCAGCTAATGCTGGTGCTCCCTCCTCCTCCCTGCAGAACCCGCTGCCTGACACAGGGGAGCCAGATCACGTGACAAGACCGGAGTGGGCTGAAAATAGGTAAGTATATACATCTTTTTGACACAGGTTAGTTGGCATAGGCATTAGGATGCAGAAGGAATATTTTTACCCCTAGTTAGGTTTAGGCTGGAATTCTATTTTACGTATTCCACAGGTATGAAGTTGCATCATCTAGGGGGTAGTATCTAGTTGCACTATTCATTTAGAACTTTACAGGTGCACCTGTAGGCAATTTTCCTAAATGCTATATAAGGAAGTGTTCAGCTTCAGCAAAATGCCTGAGCATATACTGTAGGTTCATACCTTTGATGCTTGGTATTTATTTTATATTATGTCCCTGCATCCCGTGTACAGTATCCTGCTATATCCACCTATAAATCCTCATTTTATATTCCTGCTACCTTGTTGACTGATTTCCAGGTTATAACTCTGATTTGTTTGTGTTTACCAACCATATCTGTTTGCCACCATCCTGAGCTAAAGCCTATACCTGACTCCATAGGCATTATTTACTAAACCTGGACAGTGCAAAATCTAGTGCAGCTGTGCATTGTAGCCAGTCAGCCTCTAATATCAGTTTGCTCGATTAGGCTTTGACAATAAAACCTGGAAGCTGATTGGTTTCTGTGCAGAGTTGCACCAGCGTTTTCACTCTTGGGTTTTAGTAAATAACCCCCCTCCAGGGGAGGACTGACCATTCAAGCACTCAGGCACTGCTCGAGGGCCCGGAGTCAGTAGGGGGCACCATGAAAGGCATACAAAAAAGGAGGGTTGTGAAAAGAGATTCACAGAAAAGCGGCTACATAATGAACAGAACGTGACACTCAGGAAATAATTTCCAAAAATTATGCTTTATTACACCAATATAAATATGACATATGGGCATTCGCCCTGGTTTACCATCACCTCAGTATGAAACAATACATACAGACCTAAAACCATTTAAAATGACACCAGAACCGGTCTAAATGTATGTCTTTCATTCCCGTTATCCATAGCACAGGTGGTGAGTGGATCGTTACAGGACATTAGATATATGGTCCTCTGTGAACTATATGACCTATATATCTTCCATAGAGTGTTAGCTCTGTCAGTGACTTCCCACATATTGTTTGTTTCACTACAGGATGGGGACATCATGGTGCCTTGTATAGGAAACAAGATATACCACCATATATATTTCAACAGGCAGAAGAGTCTGTGGGATGTGTCTTGTTTTTTCCTAAAAAAAGTGGTGTATAGTCCACATGCAGTGGTGAAGAAACCATTTTAAGCAGAGTGCTGCTGTGTGCATCTTTTCCTCCACCCTGGAAATAAATGGGGCATATTCCCATCCAAGAGCTCTAGGAAACAGCTATCTACATTACAGATGAATGGGCCCCAACCACTTGTGCCGGCACAGGAATGTATTGTATAATATATTTGACATTTATGTCTTCCTTCATACAGGCCTGAGGCCTGCTACTCTCCTTTTTGACGCATATTGTGCTTGCTCTATTGCATACATGTGATATACACATTTATAGCATAATTTTTGGATTCCTTGATAAGGATTTGCCATTTTGGTTACTGCTTAATTCCTTATTTCCTCTATTATGGTATGCCCATGGCATAATTTTTGGATACACCTCCCTAGGGAAGTGTTCACCTGTGTGTTTGTGCTACAGGGACACTAGACTCATGTAGCCATTTTCCCTGTTGCACATACATTTAGACCGGTTCTGGTGTCATTTTAAATGGTTTTAGGTCTGTATGTATTGTTTCATACTGAGGTGATGGTAAACCAGGGCGAATGCCCATATGTCATATTTATATTGGTGTAATAAAGCATAATTTTTGGAAATTATTTCCTGAGTGTCACGTTCTGTTCATTATGTAGCCGCTTTTCTGTGAATCTCTTTTCACAACCCTCCTTTTTTGTATGCCTCTTTTGGCTACTGAATGGAGACCATACATTGGGTGACACGCTAATTTATTTAACAACCTCTTAAATAAATATCTTAGTATAGGCACCATGAAAGGCCCCTGGTACCTTTTATAGGCTTTTTTGGGTGTGCTTTGAGTGTGGGCAAGGAAACAGGGGCCCCATGATCCCCTATTGCCCAGGGGCCCCATGAGTTGTCAGTCCGCCCCTGCCCCCCACCCATATCTGCCTGGTGATTTGGTGCTTTCCCTTTGGTTGATGCTCATTATCAGCTATCTTGAACTGTTCATGAGCTTGAGAATTGCTTCCTTATGGAATCCACTGCGTATGTCTAACGCCCTGTGAGAAGTGCCCTAGTGAAGCAAGGATTTTAAATAAAAGAGCAATACCGGTAGCAATATTCTGCTAAAATATTTTGTGCTTGTTTCTGCTTATCAACAGAAGGGGTAGAAAAGCTCCCATGAGCAAGTACCAAAATATCATCTCGTATACTAAAGGAAGCCACGAGTGTAAGTTTTGACATGCTTTTGTATAGTAATAAGGTGATTGATTCATAAATCACGCAAATCATTTAGTTAATTTTGTTTGTTTGCTTGTTGGTTTTTGAAAAATCATACTAGTCATGAATAACAAATGTCTGGGCTTCTAAACTGCATAAAAATAACATGGATAGCAGATTTTTCTGATTCAGTTTGAATTACTTTCAAGTCCCTGTTTAAAATATATGCATGCTCCAGAGCCTCACAGCCATGACTTTCAGGCATTTTTGAAAGAAAATTCACACCCACAACGTTTTTGAAAGTGTAGGAAAACAACTGTCATTATCTTGATCTTTCAAACAACACTGCATACAATTCCAATAATTTAGTTTTCACCATAAGAAAATGCTTCTACACAGTAATTCTGATTAACCACTTCAATACCGAGCACTTTTACCTTCCTGCCCAGGCCAATTTTCAGGTTTCAGCGCTCTCACACTTTGAATGACAATTGCACGGTCATGCAATACTGTACCCAAACTAAAATTTTATAATTTTGTTCACACAACTAGAGCTTTCTTTTGGTGGTATTTAATCACCACTGGGGTTTTTATTTTTTGCTAAATTAACAAAAAAAGACCGAAAAGTTTGAAAAAAAAACACGTTATTCTTTGTTTCTGTTATAAAACTTTGCAAATAAATAATTGTTCTTCATAAATTTAGGCCAAAATTTAGTGAAATTAACACAAATCAGTATTTATTATTTAGTCTGTAGGAAAGTTATAGATTTCACAAACTATGGGATATATCTGAAAATTTACCAATCCTGAAGTACAGACAGCCAATATAATTTCTTGAGGCCCAAAAATGTCAGAACAGTACAGATATCCCCCAAATGACCCTTTTTGCAAAGTAGCCAGTCCAACGTATTTCATAAGAGGCATGGCGAGTTTTTTGAAGTTGCAATTTTTTGTCATAATTTTTCACAATTTTTTTTACACACTGTCACCAGGGATCAGGGACACCGACTGGTGACAATACAAAAAAAATGATAATTTTTTTTCATTTTTTAAATTTTGTTTTTTATTTTTAAAAGTTTTTATTACATTATTTCTCTTTTTTTTATATTCCACTATGACCTTGGGGAAGTGATCAGTATTTTTTTTTACACAATTTGATTGATTATAGCAAGCATTTAACTGAATGACATCAATTAATTCAGGTTTTTTTTTTGTGAGCTGTTATTGGCCACGGCTAATCACATGACACAGATAGGCTGTGATTGGCCCAGCCTTGCATATGATCGCTGTGAACATTCACAGCTGGACACACTTGTATACAATGGATGGCATGAAAGGAAGCCATCCATTGTATACAACTGTCATGTGACCTGCTGTGATTGGTCACAGCAGGTCACATGGTACTGGCAACCGGGTCGGCACACAGATCTGTCATCGGCCTTGTACAGGGTACATGGCCTGTGACAGATCTTGCCACAGCGAGGCCCTGTGGACACGTGCAAAGCGCAATCCGGGTAGGATGCCATATGGTGTCCTCCCGGAGGGACGAAGTGTTCGCCCGACCGCCATTTGGCCATAGGGCGGGTGGCAACTGGTTAAACAATACTATTTATTAATGCCTGAGTTAATAACAACAAAAACAATTTTAATACAAAGTTATTTTCTTGCAATTAATAACACTGGAAATTAAACTTGCGTTAATAAAGCATCATTTTTATCCAGGGAATTGCACCAACCACTCCTAGGGATTTGAAAGGATTTTTCCCTCCATGTTTGGCAGAATCAGCAACCGCTTCACAGGGGCTTCCTTCTTCTAGACCAAGAAGAGGTGAGAGGTCTAACTTGCTGGACATCCGTTCTTTCTCACTCTTATAAAAATATAATAATGATTACATCTGTGTTGAGCTCCCCCTCCCCAGTAGATAAAAAAAAATATATTGTCCATTTTACTAGGTGATGAGATAAGGCAGAATATTAATTGCCCATGGTAGTTGCAATCCTTTTCTCGCTTCTACAGTACTGGGATATGGAAGGGCAATCCTATAGCATCATCAGCAATTCAGTATATTATATTTTCACATGCTGGGAAGGGGGAGAGCAGATCATTTTTTGTCTGGAGTTTGGATTTTAGTTATATAATTAGTAGTTTATCATAATTATTATATTTGTGTAGTCACTATGTTTGTCTTTGACTCTTAGACTTTATATTGTTTTTGATTTTCTCAAAGGCTAATAATTTGTTTACAGATGAAATATGCATCCCATACACAGAAAAAAATAGTAAGTGGTTAAGGTATGTATGTGGAATTTTTAATATAAAGTACTAATGTACAAACATTAATTTGGGGCCAAATAAAAACACAGTTTATACACCAACCTAACCTTTTAGTATACCATTGTCAGGAGTTCATCACATTAGAGAAAGCAGAGGAGTTCATCAAGTTCATGGAGAAATTGCACAGTGTGTATCCTTAAAGTATATATGAACCCTCATCTTGTAAAGCAGCAAGAAATGAAAGGCAAAACATTTGTGTATACATATAAAAACATTACAAATCCCCTTTTCCCCTTTTTTCTAAGTGATCACATTCCCTCTGTTCTCAGCTGCATAAGGAGCTCGAAGGGCTAATGAAGGAGAAACAGCAGATACTGATCTTCAAAGTAAGTAGCTGTGCAGGGGGGAATGTCAACACAAGCCTGATCATTGGATTAGCGCAGCACAGCCAGAAAACTGACCACACTGTGCTCTCCTGCCTAGTGTGATCAGTTTTTGATAGGATAGCAGAGGGACTGGCAGGAACACCAGGGATTTCACACAAAGGAAAAATAGACATAGGGGTTGATTTACTAATGCAAATAGGCTGTGCACTGCAAGTGCACTCCAAGTGCACTTTGAAGTGCCCTTCAAGTGCACTAAAAGTGCAGTTGCTCTAGATCTGAGAGGAAAATGCAAGTATAATAAAAAAAAGTGCACATGATTGGATGAAAGAAATCAGCAGAGCTTCACCTCATTTCAAAGCTGCCCCTCAAATCTAAAGCAACTGCAATTGCAGTGCACAGCCTATTTACCTTTAGTAAATCAACCTCATTTTGTCTATACTGATGTTCTCCCCTTGATAGAGGAGAAAGTCAATATAGACAAAATCTGCATAATGGGATGAACCTAATGCTGAGATCTGAGATGTGTGCCTTGCTGTGTTTCCATCTGTGAATCCCGCCTGTGTGTTCAGCAGTGAAGCCTGGCTCTGCCTAGCTGAACCCTTCTTTGATTGATGTTGTATGCTGATTACCAACAGTTTGTATGTGAATATATTTTGTGTGGATTGAATAAAGTATGCTTGGCAGTATTACACTATGGAAGCTTCTTTTTTCAGCGAATTGCTGAAGGAGGAGAATGTTGTGTTTTAAGTGGAAAGTCTGAATCACAATTGCTCTGATTTTGAAGTCATCTGAGCTGTGTTTGCCATATTTTTTTTATTTAGGTACACACTTTTGGTATGTGCATTTCCAGAGTGCAGTGGAGGACACTTGGTGTTGAAGATTATTTTCCTGCATTATCATGTGGTGGAGGAAATTGAAAAACTATACACCATTGGATGTTTTTTTTACTGATGCTCTTATTAATTTAATTAGTTTGGTGGAGGAAATTAAAGGACTATACACCACTGCACATACATATTTATTTTTTTTGTGCGCATGTTGCGTTTACACTTAATGCATTACTTCAGAGTTTATCAAAGCTTTATTCACTATTTGTTCTTATCACCACTGTATTGTTGTTATATATATATATATATATATATATATATATATATATATATATATATATATAAATATAAGTATTTGCCTCCTTCTAATTAAAAAAAAAATGTTTTTGCATATTTAAATATAATATATAAGACTGCACTCTGGACCCCAACACCACTCACAGGGAAAAAAACACAAAACTAAAAGGTAGCTGCCGTTCTTAATAAAAAATCCCATTAATTAAACAAATCTGTACATATAGAACAGCGCTGCTCACTAATACCTAATCCAAAAGATGAAATATCTCGAAAATATATAAAAAAAAGAGAAGAATCCCCTTGTGATAAAGTGTGCAAAAAATTGTGCAAAAAGCTGATTTAATGTAACAAAGCCTCCTATACCTCCAGTTCTCATATAATATAATGCAATATAATCTGTGGCTATCACATAATGTTCTCTCTCATCACATGTAAATATGTGGAACAATATTATAAATTATAAAGTGATTAGTGCAATCAAATAAATAAAGTGCAAGAGACGTGTCCATTAAATGACTATAAGTGCTATTTGTTGTGCAAGTTCCACTATACCAATAACACTACCAAGAAAACATGCTGTATCCACAACCAGCTAAATTGGATAAACTCATCAGAGCGATATGCTGATGAAATTATAGACCAGCATAAGCGCTTGTTGCTCTGAGAGTCACAGTCTGCTCACTGCCTGGCACCATAGAGCTCAATTGGCATTTGCAATTGAACACCAGAATTGGCAGGTCCGCCACTGGCCCCCTGTGTTTTTCACAGATGAGAGCAGGTTCACCCTAAGCACATGTGACAGACGTGAAAGGGTCTGGAGAAGCCGTGGACAATGTTATGCTGCCTGTAACATCGTTCAGCATGACCGTTTTGGTGGTGGGTCAGTGATGGTCTGGGGAGGCATATCCATGGAGGGACGTACAGACCTCTACAGGCTATACCATGACATCCTGACTGCCAATAGGTATTGGGTTGAAATCCTTGGACCCATTGTCAGACCCTACACTGGTGCAGTGGGTCCTGGGTTCCTCTTGGTGCATGACAATGCCCGGCCTCATGTGGAGAGAGTATGCAGGCAGTTCCTGGAGGATAAAGAAATACCATACCACTGAATGGCCCCCACGCTTTCCTGACCTAAATCAAATAGAATACCTCTGGGATATCATTTCGGTCCATCCAACGCCACCAGGTTGCACCTCAGATTATCTAGGAGTTCAGTGATGCCCTGGTCCAGATCTGAAAGGAAATACCCTAGGACACCATCCGTCGTCTCATTAAGAGCATACCCCGACGTTGTCATGCATGCATACAAGCATGTGGAGGAATGCTACTGACCACCATTCTGAGTTTCTGCAATGAAATTTCAGCAAAATGGACTAGCCTGCTGCATCACTTTTTCACTTTGATTTTTGGGGTGTCCTTGAATTCACTCCTCTGTAGGTGGATGCATTTCATGTCCATCAAATGACGGGGCATTCTTACATTCTTAACACATTACCCAGTCCATATCAGTATAGATATCCAGCATGAAATTTTTTCCCATTGAGATATGATATTTTTTCAAAGTGTTCTTTTTTTGAGCAGTGTATGTGTGTGTATATATATATATATATATATATATATATATATATATATATATATACACACACACACAGGTATATATATATATATATATATATATATATATATATATACATATGTGTGTGTGTGTCTGTTTATCAACAAGTTTTCCAACACAAAGTAAAACATTTTATGCCTCATGAACAATGTCACAATGACAGAAAAGTACTACTCACGGTGTCATTCTTTGTCACACAGGCACTGTGAGAATATAAACAATGAACTTATTTTTACTGTTGGACAGCAGATAGTGCCATTGCTGTGCATGTTTTTGAAGAGGTTTTACACATTAAAGGTAATGTATTCTAGAATTTTTTATCTGTAGTGACAAACAAAACTATAGTTCTTACAGTGTCACTCTTTTTTAATCACTTACATCGATCTCAACTGCAAAAATGAAAACAACTGGTTTTATTGCTATATTTGAATAATAAAAATGCTTGTGTTGTGAATGCTGTAAAAAATGTTATTCTAAAACAAAATCAAAGTGTTCTATTCTACAGGTTTTCAAGTGCTATCAGACTATTGCATTATGATAACATTTGTTAAAATGCTTGTTACTGCAATGAACATCAATTTATGCCTCTAAGTGCTGTGTGATCAAGGCTGCTAATTATAAATGGCACCTCAAGGTACCATACAGTAGCTGGCAATGCATCCAAACTGTAACATAACACCACACAAATGCTCTTATGCACTGCATTGAAAAAAGGTTCATGTACAGTCAGGTCCATAAATATTGGGACATCGACACAATTCTAACATTTTTGGCTCTATACACCACCACAATGGATTTGAAAAGAAATGAACAAGATGTGCTTTAACTGCAGACTGTCAGCTTTAATTTGAGGGTATTTACATCCAAATCAGGTGAACGGTGTAGGAATTACAACAGTTTGCATATGTGCCTCCCACTTGTTAAGGGACCAAAAGTAACGGGACAATTGGCTTCTCAGCTGTTCCATGGCCAGGTGTGTGTTATTCCCTCATTATCCCAATTACAATGAGCAGATAAAAGGTCCAGAGTTCATTTCAAGTGTGCTATTTGCATTTGGAATCTGTTGCTGTCAACTCTCAAGATGAGATCCAAAGAGCTGTCACTATCAGTGAAGCAAGCCATCATTAGGCTGAAAAAACAAAACAAACCCATCAGAGAGATAGCAAAAACATTAGGCGTGGCCAAAACAACTGTTTGGAACATTCTTAAAAAGAAGGAACGCACCGGAGAGCTCAGCAACACCAAAAGACCCGGAAGACCACGGAAAAAAACTGTGGTTGATGACCGAAGAATTCTTTCCCTGGTGAAGAAAACACCCTTCACAACAGTTGGCCAGATCAAGAACACTCTCCAGGAGGTAGGTGTATGCGTGTCAAAGTCAACAATCAAGAGAAGACTTCACCAGAGTGAATACAGAGGGTTCACCACAAGATGTAAACCATTGGTGAGCCTCAAAAACAGGAAGGCCAGATTAGAGTTTGCCAAACGACATCTAAAAAAGCCTTCACAGTTCTGGAACAACAACCTATGGACAGATGAGACCGAAATCAACTTGTACCAGAGTGATGGGAAGAGAAGAGTATGGAGAAGGAAAGGAACTGCTCATGATCCTAAGCATACCACCTCATCAGTGAAGCATGGTGGTGGTAGTGTCATGGCGTGGGCATGTATGGCTGCCAATGGAATTGCTTCCCTTTTTTTTTTGATGATGTGACTGCTGACAAAAGCAGCAGGATGAATTCTGAAGTGTTTCGGGCAATATTATCTGCTCATATTCAGCAAAATGCTTCAGAACTGATTGGACGCCGCTTCACAGTGCAGATGGACAATGACCCAAAGCATACTGCAAAAGCAACCAAAGAGTTTTTTTAAGGGAAAGAAGTGGAATGTTATGCAATGGCCAACTCAATCACCTGACCTGAATCCGATTGAGCATGCATTTCACTTGCTGAAGACAAAACTGAAGGGAAAATGCCCCAAGAACAAGCAGGAACTGAAGATGGTTGCAGTAGAGACCTAGCAGAGCATCACCAGGGATGAAACCCAGCGTCTGGTGATGTCTATGCGTTCCAGACTTCAGGCTGTAATTGACTGCAAAGGATTTGCAACTAAGTATTAAAAAGTGAAAGTTTGATTTATGATTATTATTCTGTCCCATTACTTTTGGTCCCTTAACAAGTGGGAGGCACATATGCAAACTGTTGTAATTCCTACACCGTTCACCTGATTTGGATGTAAATACCCTCAAATTAAAGCTGACAGTCTGCAGTTAAAGCACATCTTGTTTGTTTCATTTCAAATCCATTGTGGTGGTGTATAGAGCCAAAAATGTTAGAATTGTGTCCATGTCCCAATATTTATGGACCTGACTGTACATTTGTATGTGAGTTGTATCTCACTGCATGCCGTTTTATATAATAGGCTGTCCTAATACTGTATATGTTAACATACAACTTTTTTTTACTCATTACTAATAAATGTGCGGTTCTTGTATGCTGAATGTATAATTTCCAAAATAATCCTGTAATGTGAGATATATGCACACTCTCATTGCTTACCATACCTTCTGCAAAATATTAATTGTCTGGCTTTTATGCTACTCCAAAGCTTTTATACCTACTGAAACTCTGACCTGAAATTAGCAAACAGATGTATCCTGAGTGATTCAAAATCCATGCCTTGCATATTTAATCCAAATCAATGACACGTACTGTAAGTATTGAAACATTGATTCAGCAAAAAAAAAGCTTTCTAGCAGGCTGGCATCACACCTTTACATTGCCCTAGCACATGCGTAAACTCATGGCATGGTACTGCTGCATGCGTTTAATCCGAATGTCACCCCAATGCACTAAAGCAACAGATCTGCATTGCAGGTCAACTACACCCACTAGAATACAATACTGTATGTTGTGGTACTCTATGTTGCTATAAAAAGGGTCCAGTCCAGTTTGGGTGCCCTCAGCTGCATTGGTATCTAATTGAAAAAGAATGGACTATATTAACTTAATGTAAGTTAACATGCATCATTTCGTGTTAACATGCATGATGTAAGTGTACAATCCAAATACACACGTTCTTGCGTTAAAAATGTCTGTGTGTATAAGTGGGTGCTGCAGCGATCGTCGGTTGGAACCGAACAGAATCAGCAAGGGAGAATGTCACCAGCACATCGAGGAACACCAATATGGGTCCAAATGTTTTAATGAACGATCACATAATTACAGCAAGGCAACGTTTTGGAATCTCGCAGGACCCCTTCATCAGGCATGTGACCGGTCACTTTCCACCGTATCATGTAAAGGAAGCAGAAACAAGAACCGCTCCAATGGTGTATTACCCAATAAATTGGCGTTTATTGCTTAAAAAATTGCACTGATACGGTGGAAAGTGGAATAGCTAATATATGGAGGATTGAATCGTTTGGGCAACTCATAGTGATATATCTGTAGATGACCTCCCAGCACACATCATTGGAATTATTCCTTCTTGCTTGCATTTATGATCCATTTGGTGAGTGTACACCCGAGTGTACACTGAGAGCACGGAAGGATTTATTAATAATAATAAAAGTGAGCACTAACCAAAAAGCAGCTGTGCACTCAAAGCAACCAATATACACTTGTAACAGAATAATAAAATAGTGCAGCGCTTAGGAAATCAAAAACTGAAAAAAATGAAATACACATAAAATAATGGAGATTCTTATAAATAGTCTGTATAGTATTAATCATGCCAGGTGATTGGTAACAATCAATGGTGGTGCTCCGTGGAAAATAGCAGCAATGCGCACTCACCAGAAAGTAAATAAATATAAGCGGTGTATATCATATCCCGAGGGTCTTTATCAGGAAGAAAAGGGTCTGGTCAGAATGGGTAATCCTCCCTCCGGGTTGCATTCAGATCTCGCCCAAAAGATGAAATGAATCAGATCCAGGTAACCAGAGGTCTCCTAATGTGGGATGAATGGAAGGAGCTGCCTGTTTACAGGGGGTCTTCCTCTTGGTATGGTGCCTGGATCGTGACAATGGGCTCTGCAAATAAAACTCCTCTCAAGGAGTCAGGGAAGGACACCCATAGTGTAGTAATGTTGAATAATAACTTTATTATAGACAAGGTAGCGGTATGCAAACATAATAATAAAAGGTCATCCAGGTATATAGGTATGATATATTTTATTATACGGAAGGATTTATGTTTGAGCACAATTATTTCTCATCACGGGACTTTCTATTTTAGTTTATTATCTTATTTAGTTCTTGGATGTGGACTTTATTTTTTATTAGAACGAACACATAATTATAGATTTTTTTATTTGTTAATTTTATTTTATTTTAAATGTATTGATGTGGTATATGTTTTTAATTTTTTAGGTTTTTGATTTTTTATGTCATTGTCAATTTATGAGTGCATTGTAAGAGGTTACTTCGGTCCCTTTCATGACGTGTGCATGCTCATATTAGTAGTTTAACACTGTAAGGTGTTTGCGCTACTATTTCACTATTTATATTGTGGATTATGTTTAAAATAATTTTCTGATTTTTAAAGTGGCAGCACAGATTTATTAATAATAGGAGTCCGATTTTGGCGCAATAGAGTGACATTGAGCACTATTCGTATTCATCTTTGGTTGATCATAAACACTGTTACAGGTCTAGACTGGCCTAGTGGTAATGGGACTGGTATACTGTATATACTATAAAAAGAAAACTTCTAACCTCGCATATCGCAAATGTAATTAAAAGTAGTCCCAAAAAAAAAAAAATAATTCCACTTTAACAAAAAAAGCTGACAAAATACAAAACGTATAAAAAACGTGTAAAAAATGCATGGAGGAAATCACAAAATGAACTGCGAAAAGCACTGCAAAACAAACAAAAAGCAAACTGCATAGGTGTGAACTGAGCCTAATTGCACTTATTCCCAGTATGCCTACATCACAAGTTTATGATATATTAGGTCTACTGCCATCTTGTGGTGCAAAGTAATTCTGCTAAAAAACTAAATACAAAAAAACTATATAAATACTACAAAATCATATATGAAAAACAATATAAAAATATTATTAAATTAATTATATATAACATTATATGAAAAAATTAAATATATATATTAATTAATACAATTCCACTTAGAGACTAAAAATTTACAATAAAACAATTTAGGTCTATTTCTATATTAAAACCTAAAGGTTCTAAAGTTTGAAGCTCATGGATTCACTTTGTTTCATTTTTTGAAACCTCCCTTTTTAAATTGGAGCCTCGCCAATGCTTTTCCACCATACCAATGGCATAAAAAGACAAATGGGTAGGATCCCTATTACGTGCCAATCTAAAGTGGATAGAAATGCTGTGATTTTTATATTCTTTCTGGACATTGGTAGCATGTTCACTAATTCTTTTTGTGATTGTACGTGTGGTACGCCTTGCGCATTGGTATCACCCAAAATATAGGTGACATTTTTAGAATGACATCTTATGAACTTCCTAATCAGATATTATTTAATTGTTTGGTGTAACATGAAAGCAGTATTTTTTTGGGGCATTTATTTTGTGTGTCCGCAAGGACCATACCTTCCACACCTGAAGAAAAACCCCTCTGTGTAAAGAAGGTAGGTTTCTTCTTTAGGGTGTCTGGGATGTTGTGACATATTTTGGTCCTCAATCCTTTTGTATATAAAGTTTTTTTAGGGAGTGTTTTGTTCAATGTTGGATCGTTACTCAAAGTTGGCCAGTGTTCTTTAAAAAATTTCTCCAGTCCTTTTATTGTTTATTAAAGTCTAGGATCTAAGCTATATCAAAATATTTCCCTTCTCTTGATTTTCGTTCTAGAAGATTTTCCCTCCACATTTCTCCTACCTCATTCCTCACCTGTATTAGTTCTTCTTGCTTTTTTCCAGGAGCTTATGAAGCATTCAACCAACCAATACATGGGGCGTACCACACCTACACTCACAAAAAGAATAGGTGAACGTGTTGCCAATATCCGGAAGGGATATAAAACCACAGCATTTCGAACCATTTTAGATTGGCAAATAATAGGGATCCTGCCCATTTGTCCTTTTATGCCATTGATATGATGGAAAAGCATTGCCGAGAACCCAATTTAAAAAGGGAGGTTTCAAAAAATGAAACAAAGTGGATCCATGAGCTTCAAACTTTAGCACCGTTAGGTTTTAATATAGAATAAACCTGAATTGTTTTATTATAAATATTTAGCCCCTAAGTTAAATTGGATTCATTAATCTATATTTAATGTTATATATAATTTTTATGTAATTATTAAATAATATGTTATTGTTTTTTTTACATTTTTTTAATTTTTTTTACAAATTTTTCAATATTAATTTCAATATATGATTTGGTAGTATTTATTTTGTTTTTTTGTATTAATTTTTTTAGTTTAAGTTATGTCATAGTTAATTTGCACCACAAGATGGCAGTGAACTTAATAGATCAATGGTGGCGAACCTATGGCATGAGTGCCACAGCAGGTATGCAGAGCCCTCTCTGTCGACATGCAAGCCAAGTCGCCTCAGCATCACACCAGCAACCGAGCATAGGATAACAGCGCACACAGGGGCCATGCGCATGCTCAGAAAGCAGTAGCTTCGCCAGGTAATGACGTCATGAACTGTAACTCATTAGCCGCAATTCATCCGAGCTTTCGCATGGCCGGTCAGTGCACTGCCGTGTATATATATATATATTGGACTGACTGTGAGTTTTATTAAATTTGTTATTATGAACATAAGATTTTAGGTTGTGCTGGTGGTCAGTGGAACTTTGCCCACTTGCGCTGGTGTCCAGTGGAAGCTCTGTCATTGTGTTTTTATTTTAGGACAAAAGATGTTAATGTATGGGTTGTTTTTTTCTCAACTAAAACCTCAATATTCAAGCTTAATTGCAGTGCTGGCACTTTGCGATAAAAAAGTGGGTTTTGAGTTGCAGTTTGGCCACTCGGTCTCTAAAAGGTTCGCCATCACTTTAATAGACCATAACCTTGTGATGTATGCATACGTGCAGTTAGATTAAATAATGGTTTATAATGTAGTTTTAAAAATATTGATAAAATATGTACCAGTAGCTATGTAGAGAGAAAATGGACTGATATACGCAACTATGAATAATACTTGATTGGTAACAATTAGTATATTCAGCGGCTTCAATCAATCCAGCATATTTGGAGGGGCAAATAAAGGGTAACTCTCTAAGGGTATATAAACCAGTAACCAAGATGGTGGAAACCAGGCTTCCTGAGAACGATCAATCAGGTTGAAACACATTGAGTCTTAGTGATGTACTTCTGGTCACGTAGACTCCTAGCAGTGGAACGCATCCTTGTTTCCGGCATTAAAAGTGGATAGATTCCATCTTAGTGTTTGTACACAAGCTGAATATACTGTGTGCCTGTCCATAGGGCACCTTTACATATGAGTGTATTCTTTTAAATATATTTAATAAATGCAGAATATGGTGTCACTATGGGATCCCCTCTTCCACCTTTTTTCTTCTGAGAAATTCTCCTTTTTATGCTGCATGGTTGTGGAAAACTGACCGGAGTGGATCATATAGGGGTTTGCCCCACAAGCACAATTGACCATACTAGTGATAGTTGGTCACCAACTACGGTGAGTGCAAGTCCATGTGGAGTACAAAGGCACTGTCAAGTAGAGCACCGTATTTATATTATAGCTCCAGCACTTCTGCACCAATTGGGACATTATATATATATATATATATATATATATATACACACACATATACAGTATACTGTATATATATTTTTGTTTTTTTATTTTTTTCTGGGCCTACTTTAATTTTTATTTGTGATATGCATTGTTATAATTTTTCTTTTTATGGTATATGCACTATGGTTCTGTTACACATGGTAAAAACTGCAGTATTCACTGTTATGAAATTTTTATAATAATTCACATTTTAGGTTTGTATTTGTTGTTTTGTCACCTTAGGCAAGGAGGTTTTTTTTGTATATTATTCAACGGGACTAGTGTGGCAAAAATTGGAAACACGTTTGCTTGCTGCTGTCTTACGCTGGTCTGATGACACTGAGGGTGGTGTGGAGGCTATCATAAACACTGTTTCCGGCTTACATTGGTCTGGTGACACTATGATAGGTGTGGAAGTGATTAGAAACACTGTTGCTGGATACCCTAGCTTGGGTCACTGGCACTGGTGTGGCAGAGATCAGGAATACTGTTGCTGGATGCACTGGTCTTTTGACATTGTGACTGGTGTGGTGGCAATCAGGAACACTGTTTCTGGCTCACACTGGTCTATTGACACTGAGACTGGTGTGGTGGTGATCAGAAATACTTTTGCATGCTGAACTTTTCTGGTCACACTGGCACTGGTGTGGTGCTGATCAGGAACAATGTTGCTGGCTACGCTGGTCTGGTGACACTGGGACTGATGTGACAGCAGTCATGAACACTGTTGATGGTTTACACTGGTCTGTTGACACTGGCACTGGTGTGTTGGCTATCAGTAACAATATTGCTGGCTTACATTGGTCTTGGGAAACTAAACTGGTCTGGTGGTGATCAGAAACACTATTGCTCTCTGCTCTTAATCTGACAGCTGTCAGAAACACTGTTGCTGGATTACACTGGTATGGGGAAACTGTGACTATCAGGGACACTGTGGCTGGTTGCACTGATCTAGTGACACTATACTGGTGCGATGGCAATTTGGGACACTGTTGCTAGCTGCATTCATCTGGCAACACTCTACTGGTGTGGCAGCAAACAGGGACATTGGCTGGCTGCACTGGTATGCTAGTCACCACAACACAGTGTTGCCATAATAACACTGTCCTGGAGTGGCTAGTGATCAGGGACACAGGATGGCTGCTGTAGTGACAGTGTGTAAAAATACAATGACCAGAGAGAATGTTTTCTACAGTGCATACCCCTGTAGCAAACACTCTGTTTCATCTCACAGTTGGTTGTTGTGAGACGAAACGGAGCACCAGCCGTCACATACAGTCTTTTCCTTTTAACTTTGTGATTGCTGTGATTGGCCAGACAGATAACATGTACCCCACTCTGTGATCTGCTGTGTCTGATGGACACAGAGATCGCACAGCTTGCCTTCCATCCTCAGGAATGAGCTATTTGGCCGCTTATATACAGTGATCAGAACCCAAGTGATTAGCACTAAGAATTAAAACAAAGCTGTTTGACTCATATATTTGAAAATCTATATGGAAGCAACACTGCCTTGTCAAGGCCCCTCTGTAATGACTGGTCCCTAACTTTAACAATGCTCCCAAACTGGGACAAACACAGTAATACATAGATTAAAGGCTGTATGCCTGAAGATGACTAAACATTCAAAATCCTATCCCACACTGAAGCCCCAGCCAGTATTGAAGGGTGCAAGGCCCATGGTGGCACCATATAAATCCAAACTAAATATAAACACAGCACTCTTTCAAATTCATGTGAAACTACATATATTCATTCTGTGTGAGTGAGGATAAGTGGAATATTACTGGGCTATTTTCTTTTTAGGTAAAATATTATTTATTCATAAAAATTTAGAGTGATTTAGGAAAATACCACATAATGGACACTAGATGCAGCTGACAATCATAGCAAATAAGTATTACTATGATCATCGGCCCCAGCCAGCCATGATTCGATGTGTCTTATGGACACATAGAGCGGGGGGGTAGGGAGCGAGCACACATTAGTTCCCCAATAGCAAGTGGCTTGCTATTGGGGACAGTAATCAAGGTGGAGGAGCCAGGAGCACAGGGTCACCTGAGAAGAAAATGATGAGGCTGCTCTGTGCAAAACCATTGCACGGAGCAAGTAAGTATGACATGTATGTTATTTTTAAAAAAAACGTAGCTTTAATATCACTATATTTTACATCTATGTGAAAGCCACACTGTTTTGTCAAGGCCGCTCTGTAAATGTGGGCCATGTATAATTTCTGGTCCAACAAAGCCCCCATCCTGGGACATACACAGCAATAAAAAGAATAAAGGCAGGTATACCTGGAGTAATTGATTCCTCCGTAAATGTACAAAAATACATTAGAAGTCCAACACAGCTTAAAGACAGCCAAAGACTATTAGTATAGAGGGGTGCTTGGCCAATATAATATAATTTCCTTTTTTATTTGTAAACTATAATTTTTAATTGGGCATTGATAGCTTTTTTTTTTCCAACAGAATAAACCTGTTATGGCTCTAGCACACGGAAACAACTAAATCCTACCCTGAAGATCAATTGGTCCTATTTATGGCATTTCTGTCATAGACAGATAAAGTGACCCGAGCAAGGTCATAAAGAGAAGCTTAAATGTGATAGGTAAATTCAAACATATGAAAACACGAAGAAAATGTTTTTCTGATGAATGCTAAATTCTCTTTAAGCAGTGGTTGAAAGATACTTACTGTACATATTCACTGATACATTACTAATGCAAAATATTGCTATGTCATTATGCCATGTTAGTTATAAACTCAGGGTATTTATTTTTATGATGTGTATTATTACTGACATTTGCAATGTTTACACACAAAGTTATAAAATAAATAAACCCTTCATTAACCACTTCCCCTCCGGAAGATTTACCCCCCTCCCTGACCAGGCCATTTTTTGCTATTCGGTGTTGCCCTATTTCAACTGGTAATTGCGCAATCATGCAATGCTGTACCTAAAAAAAAAGTATGTCTTTTTTTAACACAAACAGAGATTTCTTTTGGTGGTATTCGACCACCACTGGGATTTTTAGTTTTTTTGTGATATAAATGAAAAGACTGAACATTTAGGGAAAAAAACATTTTCTACTTTCTTTTATACAAAAATATCCAATAAAATTGAGTCAGAAAATTATGGCAAAATGTATTCTGCTACATGTCTTTGGTAAAAAAAATATCCCAAGACGTGTATATTTATTGGTTTGTGCAACGTTATAACATCTACAAACTATGGTACAGTGTATATATATATATATATATATATATATATACATATATATATATACATACACACACACACACATATCCATTTTACTTTCTGCCTGCCTATCACATTTCTTGAGGTGCTAAAATGCCAGGGCAGTACAAAAAAAAACAAAAATACCACTTTTTGGAAAGTAGATACCCCAAGGAATTTGCTGAGAAACATGTTGAGTCCATGGAAGATTTTATTTTTTTGCCCAAAATTTTTGGAAAACATTTTTTTTTTTACACAAAGTTGTCATTTAAATGCCATGCCATGGGTATATTTTGGAATAACAAGTTGTCATTTAAATGCCATGCCATGGGTATATTTGGAATAACACCCTAAAACACATTCTGCTTCTTCTCCTGAGTATGGGGATACCCCATGTGAGAGACTTGTCAGCCTAGCCACATATAGGACCCCAAAATCCAATGATCACCTGCAGGCTTTCAAAGGGCATATTTCCTCATGTAAAATCCTCACTACCTATGACAGTTTTGGAGGCCCTAAAATGCCAGGATAGCACAAACACCCCCCATATGACCCCTTTTTGGAAAGTAGACACCTCAAGGAATTTGATAAGAGTCATGCTGAGTGTTTTGCAGATATCATTTTTTGTCACATGGTTTTGAAGAAGAAAAAAAGAAAAGAAAAATACATTTTCGTTTTCCTTCTTCTTCAAATGAGATCTCCAAAATACTCACCATGCCCCTTAGCAAATACCTTGGAGTGCCTACTTTCCAAAAAAGGGTCACTTGGGGGCATTGTTCAGAGGTCCTAGAAAATAAAATGGCAAGTGTTGCAATTTTTCATGTCACACAGTATTTGCGCAGCAATTTTTCAAAAGCAAATTGTTTTGATAAAATACACTTTTTTGAATTTTAATGCACAAAAACACAATATATTGCCAAATTTTTGATAGATTATAAAAGAGGATGTTATGCCAAGTAAATAGATACCAAACATGACATGCTTTAAAATTACACACGCCGTTCAAAGGCGACAAACTACACAAACTTTTAATATCCATAGGTGATGTTTTAAAAGCCTTTACAGGTTATCACTTTACGGACTGACAACTCATGGGGCCCCCAGGCAATAGGGGATCACGGGGCCCCTTTGTCCTTGCCCAAACTCAAAAAAGCCTATGAAAAAGGTACCAGGGGCATCTCATGGGGCCCCCTACTGACCCCGGGCCCTCGGGCAGTGCCCGAGTTTCCAAATGGTCAGTCCGCCCCTGCTTTAGATTTACACAGGAGGTCTAGTGCTAGAATTACTTGCATTGATCTGATGTTCACAGTGATACCTTACATGCATGGCAAAATCTCTGTTTGCATACCGACATTGGACCGATGCTTGCGTTCCCCTTTGCGCATGAATGGGAGGGGGGGGTGATTTTTTTTTAATTATTTATTTTGCTTTTTTAATTGTTCTACTGTCCCTTTTAATTTTTTAATCACTTGTATTGTTCTCACAGGGAATGTAAATGTCCGCTGTGATAGCAATAGGCAGTGACAGGTATTTTTTTCCGAGATATCTAAAGTCTATTAGACTCTAGATCTCTCCTCTGCCTCTCCTCAATCTTTGTGTGGTCAGATGCTTTCCCAATTTTAAAATGGCGCTGTTTATATCTGGTGAAACTGAAATGATAAAATGCTCGTAGCTTCTGGTTGCTTAGACTATAGAGATGCTTGGAGCCATTCCAGGCTCCAATCCGTTCTATGGTCAGACAATGGAACTGATTGCTGCATTATTGGGTTCCCTGGTGGGACGGGAGAGCCCGAGAAATCCACTGAAGGTGGCTGGAGGGGGGGGGGGGTCTTATCCCACTGGTTGTAGAGGCTATCCAGTGGCTAATTATCCACTAGTATGGCTTTTACATGAAAGCTGACTGCCAGTTGAAAATAACGATACCAGGATGATGCCTGTAGCTGCAAGCATCATCCTAGTCTAACCACTCAGAATCCAGTGATGTACTTGTATGTTGCTGGTCCATGTTGGGCATATATGTAACAGCAGAGAGCATGGGTATATGATAAATTGGATCTGTATACCAATATGACTACAGTTCATTCTTTTTTGTAATGCTCATGTTGAGGGTTAGGTCCAAAAAAGTTTTAAATTCAGAAACCATGATGGGTGGCCATGCGCATTGTCTGGCAAGAGCTGAATTTGAGTTAATGTATTGTTGTGCATATAAATTGGTTTGGCCCACAATCAATTTATACAAATCTTCAGTGAAAAACTTAGGAGGGGCTAAACGCTAATGTTGGCAGCGAACAGGGCTAACACTGCATTTTTGGGGACACTATATTAAGGGAGCACTAGTATAGTCCTGTTTGTGATTGTATAAACACTATACTAGTAATGGTGGTGATCAGTGACCAATAGTATGAGTGTGATAGTTTGCAGGCAATCTAACACTAGCTGACCCTGGCTGAGAGGGGGGCTTACAGACCATGACACTATCTGATGTCGCTAGTGGCAGTAATACAGTGATCAGTGAAAACTTCTATATACTGACACTGTACTAATGGCATGGGGAGGGGAGGCTGAATGGGTGATCAAAGGGTTAATAGGGGTGATCAAAGGGTTAAATGTGCTAACCTAATGTATGTGTGTAAAATGTAGTACTTTTTCTCAGTGCACTGTAGTCTCTTCTCTCCCTGGATGGCAGGGGGGCAGCTGGGAGTTCATGCATGCACACACACACCCGGAAAAAGAAAGCGAAGCAAGGGTATGTCTCTTTGCCCAGAGTCATCTCTTGTCCGCACATTGTGGGCAGGCAGTTGGCAAATACTTAAAGAAAAAAAAACTTAAAAAAAAAGAAAAGTAACATTAAAAAAAAAAATAAAACATTGAGAATTTTTTTTTTAACTATTGTAAAAAAAAAAAAGGCTTTAGTCAGAGTACTGCAATCTTACCATAGTAACATTGTACTACTTTTTTATGCTTTGCATTGCAGAAGCAACAAAGGTTATTGCTCTGCACTGTAATGCTTGCTTTGAACTGTCATGAATGGGTTAAGTTCATGACAGTTCAAAATACAGTGATATGTAATTGGCTCCAACTGGTCACATGGTACAGGGTGCTGTGGCCTATGTACCATATGAGAGCTGTGGGCCAATCACAGCTCACCAGGAACAGAAGCAAAGCTGTTATGAATTAGATTGATTCATAACAGCTTTGGTAGCATTATGATCACATGGCCACCAGATTCTGATTACTGGGATCCACTGTTTCAGGTGGACACAGTGGTCATGGGGGGATGGATGTGCTGCCTGCCCCCCTGTGTTAGTACAGGCAGAGTGACATACTAGTATGTGGCTTTGCCTGTAGCTGCCATCTGTCCACAGTAAAAGTAATTTGCCAGATTCCTAAACTCTCTGTTTCATAACATGTACAATACGTTAAAGTGTTTGTAAATCTAAAAAAAATTATGTTACTGTCCCTTTAAAGCAATGTAATATGTTTTTTATTATTGTTAGTTTATTTAGTCCTGCCTGTGTTATGTAGTACATGGTTGATATTGCCCCTCCTTCTGAGAGTAAATTGACCACGCTATCATTGCTGTAGATCCATGCTAGTGTGGTCAATTTACATGTTGTGTCATTCTGCTGTTAATACAGGAACATTGTGCTAGAGAGCAATGTGCCTGTATCTTCTGTAGTCTGTGGAAAGCTGCCCCCCAGCCACTCCTCTCTTCACTGCATTCAGCTGGGACAAAGGTGAAGTGATGTTTTGCTGCCAGGTTTGAGAGAGTTTCATTGCTATGGAAATGCAGAAGCTTGGTGTTAACTTAATTTTCTGCAATGACATCACGTCCCCCTCTCTTGACGTGCTCATCAGCAGCTCCGAGGATGACTCAGTAAGCTAGAGCAATCGCCGGATGACCTGCAATTTACAAGCATAGGGTTTCATTATAGCCATAAATATCAGGAAAAAAACACATTTATGACAGTGTAACATATCGGTGTGCAATAATACAGTATGTTTGTTATTAATGAACTTTACAAGTACTTTAACATGAGAAAATAGGAGAAAAATACAGCAAGTATTTTACTCAAAATCTATCATTAATATTATTTATGCCTTTACACTTGTCCTATCATTTTGACCATACAGGTACTAGAAATGATTAGTGATGGGCCGAACACCCCCCTGCTCAGTTCGCAGTTGACCATTCAAACCTAACGAAAGTTCGACCACAAACTTTAAACTCAAGGTAAGTCTATAGGACTCAAACTTGTAAATTCAAAAGTGGCCATTTTTAAGGCTTATATGCAAGTTATTGCCCATAAAAGGGGTATGGGAACTCCCTGAGAGACATGAATCAGTGAAAAAAAAAATCAAAAAGTACAGTTTTAAAGGTGCAGTCATTTTTCATTGCTTAAAGTTTTTTAAAAAATGTAAAAAGTCCTTTAAATATCATGCCTGGGGAGTCCACGTAAACTACCTGCAAAGCTGCACATCTGTACAATGTATAGAACCTGCTGCAGCAGGACTGAATTTAAAAATTACAATTTTATTACAAAAAAAAAACAGCATGGGGTCCTCCCCCAATCCTTACCAGACCTTTTAGGTCTGGTATGAAGGTTAGGAGGGAGCACACATTAAAATGTTTTTTTTTTTTTCAAAGTGCGTGGGGTTCTCCCTAAAAGCATACCAGGCCCTCTAGGCCTGGTTGGACTTTTAGGGGGAACCCCACCCCCAAAAATGGGGAAAAAAAGCATGGGGTCCCCCCTAAATTTTTATCAGAACCTTGATCCGAGCATAGGCATGGCAAGGCAGGACAGGGGGGTGACAAACGAGTGCCCCTCCCCCTCCCTGAGGCTTACCAGTCCACATGTGCTCCACACAATCCTGGCCCGGTAGGAGCTCATTAGCATCAAGGTAACCCTTTAAATAAGGGGGTACCCTGATGCTTCCCCCAGCTTATGAATAAGTGCCCCTACCCATTCACTAAAGGGTTAAATTGAGTAAAAAATAAAGAGACCTTTTTTTTTAAATTCCTTTATTTAACAAAAAACAAAACAAAAGTTTTTGACAAGTCCTTCATTGACAAAAAAAAAGCCAAAAAAATGGTTCCATCGTTGTAATGCATCATCAATCACATTGTCCAGTGTTGTCACAACTACGCCACCTCACCAAAATAAAAGTGTATTGTGGGGAGCAGTGGGCGAATAGCCCGCCAAACGCAAATGCCCTTACCGTTCATGTGTTCGCAGAAAACACGAACAGCCAATGTTCAAACATCCAGCCCATCACTAGAAACGATATGCAGTCATTTTTCCTCTAATTATTTAGCACTACTGAATGTTATGTAAATTGATGACAAGGCTTACTACAGGGCTAAGGGCATTCTTCTATGTTCTATTTCAATGCAAAGATGCAAACTAGTCCTATGTGGATCAGTTTACCCAGCTCCAGTGATGACCAAGCTAGCACCCTTCCCATCCATTCTGGTAGCGTAAGCATGTGTACGCACACACAGAGATCTGCAGTCTAGCTTGAGGAGTGATGTTGCACTAAATTATTCATTTTCTCGTGGAATATGTACAACTTTTTTTCTCCCTGCCAATGTATATAAACCCTTATGAACCCTTTTGAGTATTTTTTGTAATTTTTTTTGAAGGAGAAAATTAGCAAAAGCTATTTTGACTCTACTTCTCCTATGCTCCTATGGTTGTTCTTCACTCCTGTGACTCATTTTATGCTGACAGTCACAGCTCTCCGCTCCAAGTGGATGGAGAGAACTGAACTGAGTGATCAGTGGTGTTTGATCGCTCAGTTCTCAGTGCAGCGCCAGCGGGGGACAGATGCAGCATCGGATCAATGCTGCATTCACTTAGGTGAGTATATATTTTTTAAGCCCATACTTTTCTTTAAAATCATTTGGCTTGATAGATAAAGTATAGATAACATAGAAGTCTGGCTGCCTTTCTTTAACACTCAGGATGCACCACATCTGAACTAATTTGTGCATCTAAAAGGCAACCTGTTGAGAGTGTAGTGGTGTTTTGGCTAAAGAGAGAAAAACAAAATGTTGGCCTACAATTCTGCATTGCTCAGCATAGTAAAAGGATGATATGAAAGCATTATTAATGTTTCTTGATAGGGCTATGCATTATTCATTCAAATAAAATAATTACACATTATTTTTATCACAACAAAAATTACAAAAAATAGTAAAAAATCGAATTTGTAGGTCACAAAAATAATTACAAAAAAATTATTTTGAGGCCTATTGTGTACCAAGCCTTTCCAGTGTCAAACATGAAAAAAAACCACAATACAAAATAAAACCACAGGGGTGTGTCCAAGATGGCGACCGATAATCACTAGCTCCGGCGCCTTACAACAGAATCCGCTGCCATCCAGGCAGCAGCAAGCCATCAGCGGGCACCAGAGGTCTCCCCGACCCTGCCTGCACCTAGAGGAGGTGAGCGTTAGACATACCCGACCTGGTGGGGCCTACTGCAGCCTACCGCGATATATCCTCCTCCTATTATCCGCTGCCATCCGGACAGCGGAGAGCCTCTAGTGGGGGCTCTTCCACACCTGGAAGAGGGGAGTGGATCGAGTTTGGCCCCTCTCCACAGCAGCTGGCGTACACCAGGGTATAGCTACCCAAATACATGTGTCCTTTCACCATAAAGGATCTAGTTCTAAACTAGATGGTACGTTGGTGCAGCAGTTAAAAAGTTTGGTTTTACATTTTTAGATTTTACATTTTCCACTCATATTTACAGTGGAACATGTGCCATGTTCAAGCCCCTGCTTCCTCTCCACCCAATTCCCCCTCATCCCATGACAGCAGGGGGGATCCTTTCCCCACACCCGCTGTCAGAACTTAAAAAAAGCAAGCCGCTATGGCTGATGGCTTGTAGTTCTCAATTAACTACAAATGTGCTTGTAAGCGCTCTCGTAGTTCATTGATTCTTCTCTGCAATTCAGTAACTGTCTGCCCATTCAAGGTATAGGCAGACAGCTAATTGAGAGTCTGCAGGATCCTGGCATTGCAACTGTGATAGAGGATGCAACGCCTTACAGGCTGCAGGGTAAAAAAATAAAAAAATTTGCTTTTTTTTACCTGAAAATATATTATTTATTTTGGAATTTATTATCAGATGTGACAAATGTATAAACAAAAAATGTTTCTAGTCTAAAAAGGTACATAAATGGAATGGATGTAGAAGGATGGCAACCATTTACATCCATTTACATCTGTTCTGTTCCATTTCAATGGATCTGGATGTTGCCTGTTAAAAAAAAGGACCTGAACAGACATGGATATAGGTGGACGTAAATGAATAATCATTTTTTTACATTAACCCACTCATTGACATACATGCTGGTTCAGTCTTGACCTGTCTGAATAACTGACGATGGATCTATACTAAACACTCATGTAATAAGGACCTAGCATACCATTGGAAGCATTTTGTTAAATGCAAAAACCTGTTGATCTGGACAAAAATTCAGAGCTGCTCTTTGGGCATTTTCTGTTATCTCAAACAGCTCTCCTAATTTTCATCTTGGACTACTGAATAACTAGCCTTTATTTTTAGTGTAGCAAAATCCAACTGGGAGGTATGACAACACTCAGTCCACAAAATAGCGTTGTCAGTCCACAGTAGGATTTAAAGGATAAGTTCACCTTCTGACAAAAAGTTAAAAAAAATGCATATTTTTTTTGTAGGTAAAAAAATGTGCATTTATTGTTTTTCGTTTCAGGAGCCTGTAAAGCAGATCACTGATGCCATACAGGTCTCTTGCAGATCTATCAGTGTAACTGCTTCCTCGTACCTCGTATGGGGAAGCCGATGTTTACTGACAGGAAGACTGAAGGAACTACCAAGGTGCCATGATAGTTCATTGAGAGCTACAAGCTGACAGCCACTAAGGCTGCCGGGATTTTTAGTTTTCCATTCACAGAAGACTGTTTGAAGAATTTTTTTTACATTTTGACAGCTAGTGGAGGGAGAAGACCCCCTGATAGCTGTCAAAGCGAGGGAGCGAGGGGGGAGTGGGGGCCTGTCCTTTTGTTATGAATGGTGAACTTATCCTTTCAGAGCTGGGTGCATTTCTGACAGATCAACAGGCATTGTTCGACACTTTAAAGGTATAAAACACAAGAAAATATACATGTGTTGCAGAGATGTACCGCATATTTTTATTTATTTATTTAGCCTTTAAATGGGCTTTAATATGTGAAACTTAAGGAAACGAACAAAAAAAAAATATTATATAATAATATTTAAGAAATGTTCTGTATTAAATTTGTGGCCATATTAGGAAATGTTTCAAATCCCTTCACAAACTCAATCAGAAATATAGATATATATACGTAATATAATAAAATGTCCTAATAGTTTCAGTTTAGCATTTTTGGTAGTTTGTTTAGATTCCACTACACCTATTTGCATCAGTATGACTGCAGGAACTTGTGTTCAAATCATTATTATAAATCTGTACCTGCTGGAATGCTTATTAGAACAACATTGCCCACTTGAGAAAACAGACCAAGAAACCTTTTTCCATTATATTCCACACTACAAACCAGAGAAGCCTGGGTTATGAATTTTGATAAAGGATTGCTAAAGCAGTGGTGGATAGATATGTGTGCCAGGCAAAAATAAAAGAACATTTATTAACAGAGCCTTATCTTTGGGCCCAGAAAAATCCCATGAGTGCTGGGATAGATCTGAGAAGGTTAATGCCGTGCTTAACAGACTGAGAAAGGCAGTCAGAATCCTAATATATACAGTGTAACTCTTAAAGGAGCTTTCATAAAACACCGTTCAATGAATGAAGCTATGCTTTTATAATGTAGCTACTATATTTCTTATCAATAAAAGGATGCCGTCAAAGTATGCATTCATCAACTTTTACAATTTACAATTGTCTCATTATTTGGCATGTAACATGGTTTTACACAAATGAATGTTTATCATAACATGTTTGTGTACCATTACATTTGATTTATCACAATTATTAAAGAATACATCAGAATAAAGTTGCCTAACTGATTCCCACCCAACCTATAATAGAATGATGGCTGAGTGGGAGTGCTGCCATCCTTAATGGGTGTTATAATATATCCTCCCAGGACTTTACCTCACACATGCTTCACAAGCCACCCTGCAGTACAATGTCACCTGCTGTGTCCACCGGACACAGCGGATGACAAATCATTGCACTGAGCTGTTACCGGTACTGATTGATGTGACCAATTATAGCAGATCACATGACAGTTGTACAGAATGAATGGCTTCCATTTATGGCTATTCATTGTGTACTATTGTGTTGATCTCTATGATTGGTTACAGTGATCACATGGTATAGACAAGGCCAATCAAGGTGCATCTGTACCATGTGATAGCTGTGGTCAACAGTCATAATCACTGGTATAAGCAATCACAGTATGTAAAAAAAAAAATCCTGATCACCTCCCCAGAGTAGTACTGTTTCACTATGGTAACACTGTACTAAGAAACACATTTGATAAAAAAATAAAAAGTTAAAAAAATTTGAAAATAGTAATTATTTTTTATTACATAATGTTACCAGTCAGTATCCCCGATCATCACCACACTAGTTATATGGTGTTGCTGTACTGTTCTGGTGTTCTGGTACATAAAAAAAATATTCTTACATTTCTTCATTTTCCAAAAAATTGTGAAAAAAACTCACTATGCCTCTTGTCTACTTTCCAAAAATGGGTAATTTTTGTTGGGTATTTTTACTGTCCTGGCGTTTTAGGGCCTCAAGGAAAGAGATTTTCAAATATACACTACTCAACAAAAATTAAAGGAACACTTTGAAAACACATCAGATCTCAATGGGGAAAAGGATCATGCTGCATATCTATACTGATATGGACTGGGTAATGTGTTAGGATGCCCCATCGTTTGATGGAAATGAAAATGATTAACCTACAGAGGACTGAATTCAAAGACACCCAGAAAATCAAACTGCAAAAATGATGCAGCAAGCTAGTCCATTTTGCTGAAATTTCATTGCAGCAACTCAAAATGGTACTCAGTAGTTTGTATGGCCCCCATTTGCTTGTATATATGCCTGACAACATTGGGGTATGCTACTAATGAGAGGGCGGATGGTGTCCTGGGGTATTTCCTCCCAGATCTGGACCAGGACATCACTGAGCTCCTGGACAGTCTGAGGTGCAACCTGGCGGCATCTGATGGACCGAAATATGATATCCCAGAGGTGTTCTATTGGATTTAGGTCACTCAATGATATCAATTCCTTCATCCTCCAGGAACTGCATGCATACTTACGCCAAGCATTGCCGTGTACAGGAGGAAACCAGGAACCACTGCACCAACGTAGAGTCTAACAATGGGTTCAAGGATTTCATCCTGATACCTGGTAGTCAGGTTGCCATTGTATAGACTGTAGAGGTCTGTGCATCCCTCCATGGATATGCCTCCCCAGACCATCACTGACCACCAAAACAGGCATGCTGAATGAAGTTACAGGCAGCATAATGTTCTCCACGGCTTCTCCAGACCCTTTCACGTCTGTCACATGTGCTCAGGGTGAACCTGCACTCATCTGTGAAAAGCAGGGAGCACCAGCAGTTGACCTGCCAATTCTGGAGTTCAATGGCAAATGCTAATCAAGTTCTATGGTGCTGTGCATTGAGCACAGGGCCCTGTAGAGGAACTTGGGCCCACAGGCCACCCTCATGAAGTCTGTTTCTAATTGTTTGGTCAGAGACATTCACACCAGTGGCCTGCTAGAGGTCATTTTGTAGGACTCTGGCAGTGCTCATCCTGTTCCTCCTTGCACAAAGGAGCAGATACTTGTACTGCTGATTGGACCTTCTACGGCCCTGTCCAGCTCTCCCAGAGTAACTGCCTGTCTCCTGGAATCTCCTCCATGCTCTTGAGACTGTGCTCTGTGCTGGGAGACACAGCAATCCTTCTGGCAATGGTACATATTGATGTGCTATCCTGGAGGAGTTAGACTGTCTATGCAACCTCTGTAGGGTCCAGGTATTGCCTCATGCTACCAGTAGTGACACTGACCCTAGCCATATGCAAGACTAATGAAAAACAGTAGGAAAAGATGAGTAGGAAAAAAATGTCAGTGTTCTTCACCTGTAAAACCATTCCTGTTTTGGGGGCCATCTCATTGTTGCCCATCTAGTGCACCTGTTGTTAATTTCATTAACACAAAAGCAGATGAAACTGATTAACAACCCCCCTCTGCTACTTAACTGACCAGATCAATATCCCAGGAGTTTAATTGACTTGATGCTATACTCTGATTAAAAAGTGTTCCTTTACTTTTTGTGAGCAATGTATATACCATAGATTGTAGACTCTGTGGCCTAAATTTCTGAAGAAAGATTATTTATTTGGACAATTTTATAACAGAAACAAAGAGAAAATGCTTTTTTTTAAATTGTTTGGGCTTTTTTCTTTATTTATCAAAAAATATAAACCCTGTTGTGATTAAATACCACAAAAAGAAAAGTGTTTGTAAGTATTGAGGTAGTTAAAAATGTAGACAATTACACCTCTTTCAACTTCTTCTTTCTGAAATGGTTAAAATGTTAAAGTGTATGTAAATCCAAATTTTTTTTATTGTGGATAGATGGATAGATGGCTACACTTATGTGCCAATTCCTACTAGCATTTTTATATTTTATCTCTTGTCAGAAAGATTTATGTATTTCCTATGCTCCTCCTCTCCTTCTTGTGGACATAATGCAGTGTTTTACTACTGCCCAGGGGCGGACTGACAACTCATGGGGCCCCTGGGCAATAGGGCATCATGAGGCCCCTGTGTCCTCACTAGAGATGAGCGAATTATTCAAAAATTAGATTCGGCTGATTCGCCGAATTTGCGGGAGAAATTCGATTTGATGCGAATTTATTCGCTGCGAATTTAACTTATTAAAAGGGTTTCTAGGCTTCAGAGAGCCTTTATATTAGTGCAGAACACTGTACCTTTAATTTAAATGCCCTTGGAGTCTGCTGGGGAAGAGAAATAATACTGTCAGTCAGTATGACATGCAGATGAGTGCCGTCGATCTTAGAATCACCGCACACTTCACTCATTTGGGCAGTCACAGGGCACGACGAAGAAGAAGAAGAAGAAGAAGAAGAATGAAAAGAAGAATGAAAAGAAGAAGAAGAAGAAGAATGAAAAGAAGAAGAAGAAGAAGAAGAATGAAAAGAAGAATGAAAAGAAGAATGAGAAGAAGAATGAAAAGAAGAATGAGAAGAATGAAAAGAAGAATGAAAAGAAGAATGAGAAGAATGAAAAGAAGAATGAGAAGAATGAAAAGAAGAAGAAGAAGAATGAAAAGAAGAATGAAAAGAAGAAGAAGGAAAAGAAGAAGAAGAAGGAAAAGAAGAAGAAGAAGAATGAAAAGAAGAATGAAAAGAAGAAGAAGAAGAATGAAAAGAAGAAGAAGAAGAATGAAAAGAAGAATGAAAAGAAGAAGAAGAAGAATGAAAAGAAGAATGAAAAGAAGAAGAAGAATGAAAAGAAGAAGAATGAAAAGAAGAATGAAAAGAAGAAGAAGAATGAAAAGAAGAAGAAGAAGAAGAATGAAAAGAAGAATGAGAAGAAGAATGAAAAGAAGAATGAAAAGAACAATGAGAAGAATGAAAAGAAGAATGAAAAGAAGAAGAAGAAGAATGAAAAGAAGAAGAATGAAAAGAAGAAGAATGAAAAGAAGAAGAAGAAGAAGAATGAAAAGAAGAAGAATGAAAAGAAGAAGAAGAAGAAGAATGAAAAGAAGAAGAATGAAAAGAAGAAGAAGAAGAAGAATGAAAAGAAGAATTAAAAGAAGAATGAAAAGAAGAATTAAAAGAAGAAGAAGAAGAATGAAAAGAAGAATGAAAAGAAGAAGAAGAGGAATGAAAAGAAGAATGAAAAGAAGAAGAAGAAGAAGAATGAAAAGAAGAAGAAGAAGAATGAAAAGAAGAAGAAGAAGAATGAAAATAAGAATGAGAAGAAGAATGAAAAGAAGAATGAAAAGAAGAAGAAGAAGAATGAAAAGAAGAAGAAGAAGAAGAATGAAAAGAAGAATGAAAAGAAGAAGAAGAAGAATGAAAAGAAGAAGAAGAATGAAAAGAAGAAGAAGAAGAATGAAAAGAAGAATGAAAAGAAGAAGAAGAATGAAAAGAAGAAGAAGAAGAATGAAAAGAAGAAGAGGAAGAATGAAAAGAAGAAGAAGAATGAAAAGAAGAAGAATGAAAAGAAGAAGAATTCCAGTACAGCAAAAAGTGTATCTGCAGAGAGCTCCGCTATTTCTGACAGTTCTCTGACAGTTCCTTCACATTTACAGCGGTTGAAACATTGTATCTATTTGTTTCCGAATAAAAACATCTGTATCCTAAATGGAAACAAATAGATACAATGTTTCAACCGCTGTAAATGAACTGTCAGAACTGTCAGAGAACTGTCAGAAATAGCGGAGCTCTCTGCAGTGACACTTTTTGCCGGCTGATCGGGGAAAATTCGATTCGTGCATCCGAAGTTTGCTAAAATTCGGATTCGGTGCGAATCAAATTTTTCCTAATATTCGAAACGAATTCCACTTCGGCAAGTTCGATTGGCTCATCTCTAGTCCTCACCCACACTTAAACCACACCCAAAAAAGCCTATGAAAGGAACCAGGGACATCTCATGGAGCCCCCTACTGACCCTGGGCCCTCGGGGAGTGCCCAAGTTTCCCAATGGTCAGTCCGCCCCTGCTACTGCCTATAACAAAACATCATTTGTTCAGTAAAGAATATAGCCCAAAAAAAACTTTTTTTTGTGCTGCATAATTAGCATCAACATGATTTACCATGCAGATTAATGGCTATATAAATAGACCCCTTTGGGTTTTTTTCTTTGTTTTATTAGAGTGCAATTTTGATGAGCCTTTATTAGATGTAAATGCAGGAAGAGAGTCATATAGGTGCTTATATTAATGTTATATTATTTGTAGGCAAGATTGGAAGAAAACAGCAGTAGCATCTCTCCCTTCCTTTAGATTGTAAGCTATATGAGCAGGGCCCTCCTATTCCTTCTGTGTTGAACTGTATTGTAATTGTACTGTGCCACTTTATATTGTAAATCTGCACAAACTGTTGGCGCTATATAAATCCTGTATTATAATACCAATAATAATAATAAAAAAATCCAGGTCAAACTCTTTTAACCATTACTTTATCTCTATCACTGTAACTTTTTACAGACTTGAAAGGATGTTTTTTGCTGTTGTTTACATCCCAG
The DNA here is from genome assembly GCF_062004578.1 of Staurois parvus. NCBI lineage: Eukaryota > Metazoa > Chordata > Amphibia > Anura > Ranidae > Staurois > Staurois parvus. The sequence continues at coordinate 5,575,211 of NW_028317994.1, read as the reverse complement.
CCAGCTATTGCAGCTTCCAATAAATGGTGTATACTGCATAAATGTGCTTAAAAGTTGGTAGGAAAAAATTGTTTAGGGACTTGAATTGTTTTCTTAAGCCTAAATATCCAGTAATTAGACTTTAATATGTGAGTATACACAGTGTGCACTGTGCATGTATTATATACCAATGCAGTAAAATATTTAACAATTATATATATAAGCTATTGCGTGCAGTAGTTGTTTAGCTTTTTCTGCTCAGACATTTAAAGTGTAAATTGTGTCCAAAGAAAAATGGCTATGTTACTTTGGATGTTCATATACAGTTATAATTTTTTTGAAACTGCCATTTTTCCACCTGGCAGGATCAATGCATCATAACCTTGAATAAGCACATTTTAGCACTTTAGCTAGTTTATGCCTTTTACAAAAGCACTTATTTCACTGCTATGTTTTGCAATATTAATTTCTTTGGAAACGTGAAAATGGTAAGATGCTGTAAATGTGTACATTAACTATCATAACATAAAAGCAAATTGGTGGCTATGCATTTGGGACTTTTGGATGAACAAGTCTGCTGGAAGAGGCATCCAAATGACCTGGCGAATGTATCAATTTACGATACCTGTTTTGTTATCAACCTCTATTACATGCAGATTTCCAGTTTGCTTAGCTTACAAAGGAACTTAAAAATAGAATGCTGTTCATTGACATGTAGTAGTGCAAGAATGTTTATTTCATCCTAAATCATCATAAATTCATGCCTATTTTGGACAAATATGCTAAATTAGTTAGTAGAAAAGCTAGTGCTCATGTTTTTTAAACAGAGTTGTTGTCATGTATTTATGCAATACTGTCTTGTCTCTCAATATCTGTAACAGTTTCCAGGTGTTATTAGCTATTTAGAATTGCATACATTATTATATTTTATTTCTGAATACAGTAGGGAAGGGTAATACTTTTTGTTAGCTTTACTCTTATTGTTACATGTATTCATATTGACTAGTTTTTTTTAACTTCCTTTTCTGGGGATACCTTTCATGTCAAGTGTGAAGCTGAGACAGGAGAGAAGAGAAGAAAAATCTGCTAATGAATACATTGCAATAAACATAACAGAAGTTCTTACCACTCTCCACTCTATTAAACATGTTTTTACTGCAGTTTTTGCTTTCATTGAAAATATGCATCTTCACTTTTAATCCAAAATATAGTTGGTAAGAAATACAGTGAGGTTTTTTTTCCAGCAGGGAAACAAGGAACAATATAAATCTGACAAAGATTTGAACCATTCCACACACTATCCAAAACCAGAATAACATTTTGACAGTACTGGCGCCTACACTTGTGATGCTAACCATGGCACTTTACCCAGCACCCAATAACTGAGGATGCCTTCAGTGAAGCCCTCTAAAACACTGCAAAAGCCCATTCACACCTATCTCCAGAGTCCCAATACCAAATTCCTTGCCAGTTTGGGACCCATTGTGCAGCTGAAACCTCCCTTGCAACCAGCCCTTTGTGGGGGAGGTTTGAGATTTGCTCTATGGGTAATGACCACACTGACATACCTGCAATCCCAACCTCCTCATTACTTCCTGCAGTAATTAAACTAGAATAGAAGATGCCAAATTTATCTGGTGAGATACCCTAATCAGCTTAAAAGGCCCTTACATCAAGCTGAAACAGACCGATTTACACATAAATTGAGTTTGCTCAAAGAATGAGTGGCCACAGCGCTAAGCCCTTTAAATTATGGGCCCACCCATTCATTTCCACTGCTGATGTCATGGCCTGTCATGCAGCACATGAACCTCCTCCTTATGACACTGTACTTCATGCTCCTGACCCAATGACATCACCGCTGATCATGAATCTGGCACCATCCTGAGCCCCACACCTTACACATAGAGTGCAGCACCAATTACCCTGGCATGACACTCACATCATCACATGAGGAATTGGGAACCTGATGGAACACTCAGCCTTAAAGGACCTTGACCTTAAAGGACCTTATGAAATTCAGATACAAATAAAAAGAATAAAAAAAAACGGGAGTGCCTTGTTTTCTTTATCTTTGATATGGGTAACTTTCAAAATGTTTGATTTTGGAGAGACAGTTAGCAGCTTTATTGAACATACTTGTGCTTAAATGCCAGTAAACATTTCTGTCAAATATTAAAAATTCTACAGACATTCCTATGGAAGTGTCTGTTATAGAAATCCAAACTGGTGAAAATAAAAAAAAATCCTGTTGCATCTATAAGACTTTAATATAAAAATAGACTCCCCAGGCCAGTGATTGTTTGTATGAAACATTTAACATTCTACAAAAGATATGCTGGAATTGGCTAATTATAGAATACAGAATTATAGGGAGAGTAAAATTTGTCAAAATTGCTAGTCGTTCTCACTTGCTGAATATTACTTTAGAGACTAAGTACTTCTTGCAAATAGACATACATAGATGAATGTATGGATACATTCAACCTCTTACCAATTCTATAACTATTTCTAGCATCTATGGCCCTAATTCTAACAATTTAGATGTTTTGACTCCCTAAAGAATACAATTAATGCTGAAAATCTACACTTCAAATATAAAGTGGGAGGGGATTTCAATACAATGGCTAATCCCATGGAACATAGACAACTACAAACAGGTGCCCCTGCAAAGTTCATTTTGTGAGAAGACCAACTCTAACTTATCTCAACTACTGCTCTAATTGACTGCTGGAGACATTTGACGGGCAAGGTGTTTAACAATGGATTTACACTTAGGGCATTTTTGGCAGCTTTTGGTTAATAAAGAACTTTGTTTCTGTATTTTTTTTCAATAAAGAATGTTTGTAAGGTGTCAGTGTATTTGTTTAGTATTTACATTTTTTATGATTGAGTAACCAGGGGTATATGTACCCCTTACTCATTCATTTATGAAGATGCAGTATCTTGAGGCCTTTTTTTTTTTAAAGTCCCCTCTGCAAACCTCCATGACTATTTGGCCAGGGCTGTGGGGAAGAGGCCCCTAACCTCATTAACATGCATTATGTTTTGCATATATTCCCCATGCTGAGGATATGTATGTGGCCTGGTATGGTTCACAAGAGGGAATTAACATGTTCTGCCCCTCTGCCCTCCTCCCCTTTTGTGGCCAACCAGGCTGCATGCTTAGATGGGTTAGGTGTGAATTTGTGGATGGACCTGCACATTGTTGTTTATAAAATTTGTTTATAAAATTTGGTTTCACCTTATTTTTTTTTCTTTTAAATGTTACTTTTGCTTATGCACATCCTACGGATGAACAACTTCAAAGACAGACATAGGGCTTCCTCATGTATGTTATATAAAGCCTATGTAAAGGTTTATTACCATCTTAAAGTGGTTGTAAATCTTAGACATGAAATATGAACAAAGCATATCCCACTATAGTGTGCACTTGTCTCATTTAAGAGCACTAAGTGTCATTTCTGTCTGCTGCTTCATTCCTCTGCTATCAACATGAATCACATCTGACAAGTTTTCCTGACACCAAGAGCAAAATGGTGACAGGGGAGGGACCTCAGGAAGATAGACAGCCTCAGCTCTGTTCCTGTCAGCTGTGTGGAGGGGGGGTGTCTCTTCCCTCCAATCAGCTTTCAGAGCTCTCCTCACTGAGCACTGCAGAGGTTAATTTAAGCTCTTTGCCACTTTTTTCTTAAAAGCTTTATAAATTCAGTGCTTTGAACAGATGCAGAGGAGAGAAAACTGTGTAGGATGGTATGTTTCATCTCTGTGTAGGATGATATGTTTCATCTCTGTGTATCACCTGAGGCCAGTCACTTCACTGGGTATATGTAAGGGTTAATAACCACTTTAAGCCCTAATAAAATAGCTGATTCCCATTGAATGGTACTTGAAAAATATTGCATTGATACATGTACCCTAGTTCAGTACCCAGCTCCCTATGCCTTTTACCATGGCCATTAAACAACCAATATAAATGTGAAACATCTGCGCTTAGTGTAGACAAATCAATATAAAGTATTATGAAAAAATAAGTGAATATTACCATCTAAATAAAGAAAGCTGCAACCTGTTAAGTGTATAAAAACACAAACACTAAAAATAATCTCAATATTACACAGACGTGCTAACTCATATAGATTGCGTTAACACATTTCAGTTAAAAACGTAAGCAAAACCTCATGAAAGTGTTTAAGTGCATATTGTAAAGTTCATACATGTGTGAATAAATAAATAAATACATTAATTAAATTGAAAAAAACATTAAAAATGTATATGCATATTAAATGTATATGCATATTAAATGCATAAGCAAATCTACTGTGGCCTCGTGAACACCACTTCAATGTGCCACCACCCAAGATAAATTGGCAAGTGCAATAAATTAGCTAAAAGTCCAAATAAAGTTCATCTGAATATCCAAGATCAGTGCAGATCCCCCGCTGTCTATTTTCAGCCCTATCAGTGCACCTCCACCAGACTAGTGAGTACACAGTTAGCTTACCAGAGGTTGCAACCACATGCTATAGGCCCATACAAGCTCAATATAACTTCTCTGACAATGCCACACTGCTCTGCCTGCCTATAAAGTGATCAGAGATGCGCCACAAAATGCAGACAATATGCCCTTAGAATCGCTTGCCACCTGATGTTTATCCAGCGTTAGCCACAATCAAGCAAATATTAAAGCTCCCAGATTGCACACTTACAGAATACATTCAGTATCAAGCAAATAACTTCACAAATTTGCTTCACAAATCTCATGCTGCTCTGGACTATGACTGTGCACAATGATGTCACTGTACGACACGTTTTGCCCAATAGTGTGCTCAGGGGAATACATTTAATTTAGTATGCATTCAAATGTTTTTAAGTTTTTTCAATTTAATTCATTAATTGATTTACTCACACATGTATGAACTTTACTTTATGCACATTAACGCTTTCTGGAGGTTTTCAACAAGTTTTGCGCTGTGAAATTTGGTGACCTATTTTACAATAAAAAAAAAACCAAGCCAGCAGGTAAATGTCATTTAGTGACTGGTAACAGTATTTTTCTGTTTTTGGAAAGGTAACTTTTGCTGTATTATAGTTTAAAGATGCAACACATGGCAGACAGGTGTCCACACACAGCCTCTTACAGAATATATAGATCCCAAATATATATATCGGCCTCTTTCTTCTAATCTATACAGGGACTCAAATATGGAGAAAAGGAATCTCTCATAGTGAAGTACCATAAATATTTTATTAGGTATAGTTAAAATCTACTCACAAAATTCCAATAAAACCCATGTGTAACAAATGCCACTGGTGTCGGCTCCAGCTAGCATGGATGATGTCAGCACCAACCTCTCCTCCTGCCCAACGTACGTTTCATTTGAATGGATGTTGTCATTGGGACATTTTTCTCACAAGGCATGGACATACTTAGAATTACACCCCAAAACTCATTCTACCATTCCTCCCTAGCATGGGAATGCAACATATATGAGATGTTTTCCCAGCGTACCCAAAAAGAGGGGCCCAAATTTCAAGGAACTCTGGGCTCCATTCACAAAGCAGTATCTACCGCTTTAAGATCCGTTACCTTGTACTGTTTTAAAAACGTTTTTGCAAATTCACAAAAAAAGCTGCTAAAATACCACATGAGCTATTTTATGAAGTGATGCAGTATTTTAGTAGTTTAGTAGTACCAATATAAGATGCAATAAAAATGAAAGTGCATTAAAGCAATTTATCATTGTCTATTCATACATTTTTTCCAGTGCAGTCTAACATAATTCACCATAAGTTCATCAAATAAAGTGTTTGTAGTGTTGTCTCAAAGTGTTCTCTTGCATTTGTCCAAACAAACCAGTAACCATGATCACCTCCACATGCCAGGAACCTGAGCAGATACAGACACTGCCCCTTCTGCATCATCCATGAGGAAATGCCTCATCACGTTTTCTGGGAGTGCTCTTTTGCTCAGGACCTGTTGAGGGCCCTGGAACCTGAACTCAAGGACTTTGTACCACAGACAGTCATCACACACTTTGGGGTGCTGAATGGACTATTCTGTGGAAATTTTTCTCTGGAGGACATTGACAGCGCCTGGCAGGTGCTGTGTTTTTTTAAGGACGCTTTATGGTGCGCCAGGAAGCGCCTCATCCACCAGCGGGAGAGGATGTCCATTGAGGACTGCCGCAGACTGATCCTCAGTCTGCTCAGAGACTATACCTTGATGGACTTTAAGGAGGAAGAGGACGTCTGAAGATCTCCCCTTCCCCCTACTCTCCCTTGCGTGTCTTTGTCCCTTCAATAAAGCTTCGGGCCTGTGTCCCCTTCTTTTTCCCCCTCCCCCCCCACACACCCGATGCTTATTGTAAAGTGTAACATCCGTTTTTTTTGCATGACTCCGTATTGTTAAGAAATGTACTTTGTTTTAGGATGCTATGGTCTCGGGGTAAGCGTCGTTATGCATGACGTGTTGGTCTGGGGATTCGTCCGCCACGCACATGACGTCAGGCATCATACCGCTGAGTGAATGTATTTATTTATTGAATGTATTTATCGTATGCTTGGAACTATATTGCAATGTGGTGCGCTGTGTCGCAGTATAGGGTGAGATGTACCCCGATAACGAGTATCCACCCTTAGTGGGTGTCACTCACTGAATACAATGCTGCCCCTATAGTTAAAAAAAGATCAGTAAGGGCTTTGGTGCTATTTCCTTTAATCATTTAATTGCACTTTAACTGCTTCCCGACCGCCCTATAGCAGAACTATTGCTACAGGGCAGCAGGGCTGTGCAAAATCACGCATATATACGTGATTTTGTATTTCGAGGTAGGGGCCCCCATTGGCGGCTACAGCTGTCGATCACTGGGTCCCAGCGATTGCTGAGGAACACTGACAGGGGAGAGGTCTGTATGTAAACAACACAGATCTCTCCCCAGTCAGCACCAGCATGCTGCTTTGTAGTGCTCTGCAGAGCAATGCAAAGCAGCATGCTTACATAGTAAAACACACACAGCACACAGTTAACCACTTGATTGCCCCTCATATTAACCCCTTCCTGCCCAGTGCCATTAATACAGCGTCAGTGCTTTTTATTAGCACTAATCACTGTATTAGTCTGTATTAGTGTCAGTGGCAGTTAGTCAGTTCCCCGCAGTGTCAGAATGCCCGCTGCAGTCCCACTATAAGTTACTTATTGCTGCCACTACTAGTATATATATATATAATTCCAGTATAGCCAATCAACTTACACATATTGTGATTTTTTTTAGCAAAGACATGTAGCAGAATATATTTTGGCCTAAATTTATGATGAAATTTGATTTTTTTAATTTGTTTTCACTGGATATGTTTTATAGCAAAAAGTCAAAAATATTGTTTCTTTTTTCAAAATTATCGGTCTATTTTTGTTTATAGTGCAAAAAATAAAAAATGCAGAGGCGATCAAATACCACCAAAAGAAAGCTCCATTTGTGGGAAAAAAAAGTACATAAATTTAATTCAGTGTTGCATGACCACGCAATTGTCAGTTAAAGTAACAGAGTTCCATTTCACAAAAAATGGCCTAGTCAGGAAGGGGGGTTAATCCTCTGGAGGGCAAGTGGTTAATGAATTCTGGTTGCACAACATTGGATAACTATTATACTTTAGAGCACAGCAGCAGGTATAATTATTAACTGATTTTGTGACTACCTTTCACATTATTTGAGGCTCCGGAGCGCCAGCACAATAGCAACACTCCAAGCTCCAATGCTTGATGACACAATATGCCTGAATCTTTTGACCTGTTCATCCTCTGAATCAGGAGGAGACCATGAAAAGATATGTTCACCTTTTGAAACATGTTACATGTTCAACATGTATTTAGGGTGGAACATCCTCCAGTTCCGGCAGCCAATTCCCCCAATCACCCCCCTCCCCCATTGTGAGAGCAGGTGAGGGATCCTCTCCCTGAACCTGCTGTCACAATTCCAAAGCAGCATGGCTGTGCGGGGCTCCTGTGAATGCATGAACTGCAACTACCATCAGTTATTGTGGCGGATGGCTTGAAGTTCTGAATGATGAGTGATCTGTTAGTTTGTTCACAAGCTCTGCAGCTTGTAAACGTTCAGCCCATATGAAGGTATGGGATGAAAGCTACAACGGCTTGTCTCCGGGAGTCTGAAATTGCACCACTGATCCCCTGATCATGGGTGTAATGCTTTCCATGCTCCTTAGGAAAAAATATTAAATGCACATGTTTTTTCCTGCAAAAATATGTGCATTTCTTATTTTTTCCACAAATATAAACTTATCCTTTAATGAACTGCTGCTTTCTACAGGTTCATACTCCGAATCTGAATCTGACTGTGATTTTGCTCTGCTGCTCAGCTGTACTAAAAATGTTTAACTCTACCTCACTAGTGTAATTTTTTTTGCAATTTTGGCAGTGTCTGTACTGGTATCTATTAACACTTTAACTACTGGCTGGTGATCGGGACAGGATTGTGGCCAGAACTGGTACCTGATGACAATGGTACTGGTGATGGCTTGCAATCAGGACAGTGCTGATTGACACTGGTACTGGAACACTGGTACTGGAACACTGGTACTGGCTGGAAATCAGGATAATGGCACTGGCTAATGCTGATATTAGAACGTTGGTTCTGGTGTCAGCTAGTAATCAGGAAACTGGTGCTGGCTGACACTGGTACTGGTTCTATCTGGTGATCAGAACACTGTTTCTACATTACACTGGTACTAGAACACTGCTACTGATACTTGCTCGTGATCAGTGCACTGTTGCTGGCTTTAAATTGTACTAGAACACTATACTTGAGGTGGATGACACTAGTATTAGTACACTAGTATTAGAACACTGGTACTAGTACAGTGGTTTTGGAACATTGATGCTGGAGAGGCTGGTGATCTGGACGCTAACACTGGCAGACACTGGTATTAGAACATTGTACTTGTGATGGCTGGTGATCAGGATGCTGTTGCTGGATGACACTTGTCTTAGAACATTAGTAATGATGAAATCTGATACTGTTGCTGGCTGGTGATCAGGGCCCTGATGATGTCATATGTGACTAAATCAGTAATGTGGAGCTTGGACACACGCATGTACAAATGTGCAGTGGCCATCTTTGATGCTTGAATTTCACACTGCGGATAATTCAATGCAATGTACCATGTGCCATGCAGGTTTCAGTGCCCACAGCAATATTATAGGATGGCCTGCATCTTTATCCAAGTAGAGTCCATGTAAGGTCCCACAAGGTTCAGCCAACTGTTAGCTGTCCCAAGAGCTACAAAATGAGCCACAGTGGCTATTGTGCATCCAGTAATCTTGATATTAGAATCAGTTTAGAGAAATAACCCTATAGGAAGAGGTAAACCTATCTCAGGAGAGAGAAGAGGTGTTTAGAACACTGGCGCTGGTGCTTGCAGGTGAACTGGACACTGTTGCTGGCTGCCACTGGTTTTAAAACACTGGTACTGGTGCTGACTGCTTATCAGGACAATGTTGCTGGCTTGCACTAGTACAAGAATACTGGAACTAGTGCTGAATGTTGATCAGGACACTTTTGCTGGCTTGCACTGGTGCTAGAAAAAAGTGTTAGTGCTTGATGGTGATCAGGGCACTGTTGATGTCTTTCACTGTTGCTATAAAGCCTATACCAATGTGGCTGGAAATCAGACTGTAAAGCTCCTCCTTACCTCTGACAGCCAAACCACAGTGTGAACCACAGCCATTGTTTACAGTAATGCCCGTACTGTGATTGTGCACAGAAATAACATGGTACAGATCCACTATGATTGGCTCTGTATTTTTTGATTGTAATCTGCTGTGAACAATCACAGGGCAATCACAGGACTGTGCCTGTGCAAAGGAGTACAGGAGTGCCATATTTGTAGGACATGTCAGTGCATCCCCTCAAAACTATAGGGATGCAGACCAGCCATATATGTACTGTGAGTGGTACACAAGTGGTTTAAGAAATTGTGCATTTGAAAAGCTGCTAACCACCAAACTGTAGTTCTTTAAATTTGCCATCTACTATGTCACTACTAATTACTCCCAAAGAGAGAGCTGCTTTCTTCTGTTTGTAAATAAATAGGTAGGGAATTCATTTAATCTATTCTAGACTCTTATCCTGGATGAGAATCTGATAAAGATATTAATCGGGGACCCTAACTAAAACACACAAACACACACACGATAATATCTACCAAGTGCTATAGGTCTGGCATGGATTTTAAGGGCTATTCCATGCAAAAAAAAAAAAAGAAAAGTGCATGAGGTCCCCCAAACTTCTCCGAGAGACCATTAGGGTCTGGTGTGGATTTAAGAAACCCCATGCAAAAATGAAAACGTTTTAGGTCCTCCCAGAAATACACACCAGTCCATAACCCTCACCTAAACAATACCAGGCTACATGCCTTCAACAGGGAAAGATACCTTTATAGAGGAAACTTCATGGCAAAGAACCTTTTCCCCAATAGGACAAAGGTATCTTCTCCACAACCCTAGCCTGTTAGTGGGGGTCTTTGGGTGGGGGGACTTACTGGAACCTGGAAGCTTCTTTTAACAATAAGGAGACACCCAGATACCACCCCTTCCTGATTTGAATGACCTCTACCCATTCATGAAAAATGTAACAGCTAAATAAAGACAGACACAGTTTTTGACATGTCCTCTAATTAAAAGTCATGTGAGGAACATCCATCATCAATAATGCCATCTAGTGATGTAGATCCAGGTCAATTAAGATGCCCAATATCCACCGACCCACAAAAGAAAAAAAAACTGACCATCAAAATACAGTTTGGTCCAATCACTTCAATCCTGGTGAATGACAGGTCCAGTGGACGACAGCTGTTACAAACAAGATCAAGAACAAGATCAGTATTGTCTTTTTTGAGGATCACTTTAATGTACGAATGTTTCATAGAAGAAAGAATGGGTTTCCCACACAGGAAGCTGTTAAAAAGATCACACATGTTTGGGGACAGGATTTGAAGGTTTGCTGTCTGAAAGGGCCTTAACAATGTCTTGGATTTTTTTGACAGTATTTCGAGAGTTCAGAAGATCAGAGTCTAGTCTGGTTAATTTTAGGAATGTTACTAGCAATGAGATATGGAGTTATATGGAAAAAGCGTATCAATTGGTTTGCTATAGGCAGAATCACTATGGTTATAGAGATGGATGTAATAGTCTTGTCAGAATCATAATGTAGGTAACATTTTTGGTCCTTGAAGGTCTGCATAGTCTTTGTTGCCATGTCTTCCTTCAAATTGTGCGCTAGGAAAGAGTGGTCTTTATTGTCCCATTCATAATATCTCTGTGTAACTAAAGACTGTTGCTTCTTCATCTTACTTGGAATGTTTTCTTTCAGTTGAGAGTGATCATTTTATGCAAGGTGGAGCTAGAGAGCAAGAGATGTACAGGCTTCTAATTTTGGCAGTTTCAATGTAAGTGGTCACTTTTGGAGTATTGAGTTTATTTTAAATGGGTGGCTAATGCAGCTATATCTATAATCTATAGACTGCTTTGCGCACCTTTCAGTAGGTGAAAAGGAATGTAGTGATCCCAGCAATGTCTGTGAAGTAATGAAAAAGAGTGTCTAATAGTTCTAATTTAGCATGTTTGTGTCTGAGCAGAAAATCTTTCAATCTCTAACTACAACATTTGAAAGTTGGTAGGTTAAGGGAGACTCATAGTTTAACTAGAAACTAATCTGATCACATCTTTGCTTGAATTACCAGGGAGGTGAAGTAAGGATAGGTTAACTAAGAAATAATCTGGTCTAGTAAGAGTTTAATGTAGGTTGGAGAAGAATGTGTAGCTTTTTTCTGAGGGTGGTAAATTCTTGAAGAATCAAAGGGAGAATTGTTTAATGAGTTGTTGGCAGCATTGTGACAGATTTCATAGCGTAAATGTTGAAGAGTGTTTTTTAAACCTTATGTGGTCTTAAGTCAGTGATAGGGCATAATAAAGTCTCTGCCTATAAGTAAATATGTAGTGGTTACGGTGGATAATTTCAACAGGAGATTATAGAAGAATAGTATCCGGTTTGTATCAGGGGCATATACAGTATGTTGCAAAAAAGACTGGTGAAGTACTCCAAGTGCCCTTTGGGATTCAATATCATTCTCATTTATCTGCTTTTAATAAGGAAAGTTTGAATGGGCAAGTATCTTTTAACAGTACAGCAACCAGCCCTCCCACATCTTCATTGGCAGAGTCCACTCTGTGCCAATTATGCAGCGGCAGCATGGCTAGCTCAGAGCAAACTTGTTTCTTGGAAGCACCTTAACTCAAGCAGCAGACCCCTCATTTTAATTTACAAACTTTGTTGCAAAATTTGGTTTAAGAACATATGTATGCACAATGTGGAATAGAAAAACTCCACCCTTAGGAGAAGTGGCCAGCTGCCAAGGAAGATGACCGCTAGAGATCTCTACACTGCACTTCCATGGCCTGCCGGGCAGATCATCAGTGGCACCCAGCATCACAGACCAGAATCTTTCCTCTGTACAGCACCTTAACTACACATGGGGACCAACAGAAAATGAAAGAAGCATTGGTCTCACTAAGGAGCATTATTCACTCCAATAGTATGTCCTGTATGCATCAGTTTAAATTAGATATACAAGAAAAACTCCACCCCCAAATGTATTGTCTTTTGAAATTTGTTTTAAAGTGGTTGTAAAGGCTGAAGGTTTTTTACCATCATGCATTCTATGCATGAAGGTAAAAAAACCTTCTCTGTGCAGCAACCCCCCCTTCTCGATCCAGCGATATGCACTGGAGTCTCCGCTATCCTGGAACTCCCTCTTCTCATAGGCTAAGACAGCAGTTAAGTATAACATGCTTGTTATCTTTTTATTTACTTTTGCCTTTAGAATCACTTTAAGGGCTGGTTCACAACTAAATTTCACAGGAAGGTGGACAGTGTTCCTGTACAATTTAGTGCAGTGCAATTTTCTGTCCATTTTTTTAAATGGGCTGAAATCACATTGGACCACACAACTTGTGAACTGGCACAAGTGTACAAGTGTACTGTTTCTGTTTATAGCTTGTAATTACACCCCCAGTGACAATTATTTATGTATTGCTTTACTGCTCTTTCCCATGATCCAGATTAGTAGTTGGTTGATCTTTTGAAAACAATGCACTCTCTAAACAAATCTTCCTTTTCTCTAGTGCAGGGGGTCTCAAAACTTTTCACTTTGTGGATCACACTGTATTTTTTACACATGTGCATGGGCCAAAAAAATCAGTTATTTATAAATTAATCCACAGCAGCAGAATAGAAAATAATTTCAGAGGCTACCAGCAGTGAGGCTGGATGGCACACGTCTATAATCTGCCTACACTTAAATGCCAAAGCCTTATGCACTGGGGCTAAACTTCAAGTGTGCATGGAGCCCCGCATCTTTGTTCCTATCTCAATTCCTCTGCATTTGGTCTCATCAGAGTTCCCCCATACCTCTGTATCTCCGTCAGAGTTTCCCCACATATTTGTGTCTCCATCATCCATCAGAGCCTCCCCACAAATTGGTGTCCCTATCAGAGCCCTCCCCACAAAAATTGGTGTTCCTATCAGACGGCTTCCCATACATCTGTTTCTCCATTAGAACCCTCCCCACACAATTGTGTCCCCATCAGAGCCCCTCGTTTATTTGAGCCCCCCACGGAGCTCCCCACTTATTTGTTTCCCCCTCAGAGACCCCCCCCCCCACACACATTTGTGTTCTCATCAGAACCCCCGCTTATCAGTGTCCTCCTCATGCCATGTAAAAGACACTCATGTCAAGAGCAGGGCAAGAGCCAGAAGGTGCCGTAGGCCTGCACTAAAGTGATAAATAATCAATGAGACTTAAGCGCAATCACTTCAATATAAGGGAAGGTACAATCATCAATTGGTTGCTAGCGAGCAGTCTTAGCAACCAATAACAGAGTGTGACCCCTGGAGGGATGGGCTTTTTTCAGGTTGCAGGACCTGTGCTGCATATTCTGGAGGGAGGGGGTATGCAGCGTAGGTCCCACGACCTGACAATGCTTGCGCAGAGGCAGTCCCTGCAGTCAGTATGTGGACCATTTGTGCATGTTAATGGGTTAATGGGCTTTAATGGGTAATCTATAAATCTCTACATTTAATGCAATAACAAAAAAAATGGAAAAACAAAAATATGTAAGTCATGTTAAAAATTTATTTTAGATGAGCTCAATAGCTGCAATAATGTACACTCTACACATTCCCATTATTTTAAATTGAATGGTATTGAATTGTCTTGTATTCTAACAGGTTGGGAAATTATGAAATAATAACATTACTTTTAATATTACAGTAGTAAATAAGCATGGTATTATTATGCCCTAACTCTAGGAATCTATAATAGTCCAGACCTAATTTAAAAAACATTGGTTCTGAATGAATGACTCTATGCTCTGTAGCCATAAATAAAGTGGAACACTTCCTACTACCCATTCGAAGTGACATTTCATATACCTAGTATCTGATAAAACATGTTGGCAGGCTCTTAGGCAAACATAAAAATGATTGTGGAATTCCTGTTCTTTATACTTGAAGACCATTAGGTCATGGCCTTTAAGTCATTTGTAGAGTGATTAAATGATACAGAAAATGAAGTGACAAAATAATGATTTACCATTGTTAGACTGCTCAAGCAAGCATTGTTTTATATCTTACTAAGCACTACTTAAAAAATAGCTTACTTCTACTGATAATGAAACAATAAAACAAGTAAAGTGCATCCAATTTAATTTGATTATTATATTTTTTCTATTAAGAATATTTGTTTATTTTCTGTAGAAATTAACTATTGATTGTTATTCACTGATATATTTCCTTCTTAATAGCATTATACAAATGATATTTCTTATCTATTTCAATATACTGTAACCCTTAACAGTGTTTTATTTGCTGCTTGGTAATTCAGCATTATAGCGACATCTCAAATCATTATTACCACTTACCTTCCAGAAGATTTACCCCCCTTCCTGACCAGGCCATTTTTTGGGATAGGGCACTGCGTTACTTTAACTGACAATTGCGCAGTCATGCAATGCTGTACCCAAATTAAATTTATGTCTTTTTTTCCCCCAAATGGAGTTTTCTTTCGGTAAATGAAAAAAAAGACAATTTTGAAAAAAAACACTATATTTTTGACTTTTTGCTATAAAACATCCAGTAAAAAATTAAAAAAAAAATAAAATATTGTCATAAATGTAGGCCAAAATGTATTCTGCTACATGTCTTTGCTAAAAAAAATCCCAATGTGTGTAAATTAATTGGTTTACATGAAAGTTGTACCATCTACAACTGGTGGCATATATACTGGAATTTTTTTTTCCATACTAGTAATGGCTAGCGACTTATAGCGGGACTGCAGTGGGCATTTTGACACTGGGGGGAGCTGACTAACTGCCACTTACATCCCCAGTGATCAGTGCTAATAAAAAGCACTGACACTGCACTAATGACACTGGGCAGGAAGGAGTTAACATCTGGGGCGATCAAAGGATTAACTGTGTGCTGTGCAGAACAATACAAAGCAGTGTGCTGGTGCTGACAGGGGAGAGATCTGTGTTGTTTACATATGGACCTCTCCCCTGCCAGCATTCCTCAATGATCGCCGGGTGATGGCAGGGAATCTCTGGCTGGGACCTGTTGATCGACAGCGCGCCCCCTACCAGGAAATACAAAATAACATATATAAACACACATGATTTTGCGCAGCCCTGCCACGCTGTAGCAGTAGTTCTGCTGAAGGGTGGTCAGAAAACTGTTAAAGATACTTAAAACATTGTATAGCATTTTTTAAAACAGGCAGGACATCACTATGACCACTACTCATACGAACACTACTACAACTGTCTGGGCTGCGGTATATTATATTTTTATCTATATCAACTCCTTTGATTTGATTAGACCACCATCTATTATAAGCAAGCAGACAGCCATTTATAGGGTATAGTTGTACAGTGTTGAGATAAACATGATTATTAGAAGCAAAGCAGATGTTTTGTAACCCTATAAATGTACAAGATTGGTAGTCAGTTGCTTTGATACGGGGGACAAAATGTTGATTTAACTATTTAATATTCCTAAAATGCATAAGCCTCTTGTTCAACCTAACATTCCAGCTTCCTACCAATCTCAGTGTCACGATCAGGGGTCAGGCTCAAAGACCAGTTGCTGTAGCAGTGGAAAGGCTCACATCAAAACCAGCAGGATAGGTACACAGGCAGGTCACCGTGGCGGAGGAGTGGGATCACCTGAGGTGCGGAGTCTAAGTACTAACTGGTGTTCACCAGAGCTCCTGATGGTGGAGATGGATTTTGCTGCATGTTAGCACCAGGTTGCGGTCCACTTGATCACCCCACCAAGAGGTGAGCAAGCAGAGGTCCAGTAGCATATTAAGCAGGTAAGGATCAAATGGAAGCGTGGTCAGTAAACAAGCCAAGGTCAGTAATGAGCAGTTGCAGGTTGGGATCAGGCAGAAGCATAGTCAAAAACAAGACAGGGTCGGTAATGAACAGTCGCAGGTTGGGACCAGGCAGAAGCGTAGTCGAAAACAAGCCAAGGGTGAATAACGAGTGATAGCAAAATATGGATGACAGCAGAGAAGGCAAGGAGCAAGATACTAGCTGGAGAGTACAATAATCTGGCAAACAGGAAGTGCAGAGACATGGCTTATATCAGGAAGTTCATGGGAGGAGCAAGGGGTTCAAGGTTCATGACCAACAAGGTCAAGGCAGGATCATCCAAATAATTGTTAAGAGAGCTGTCCAGCATTTCAGGTAGCTCAGCAAGAAGAAACATTGGCATTCACCGCAAAAGGCTCAGGTTCGGACCCAGGCTCTGACACTTAGACAGTCTCAAGTTGCCTGCCTCTACACATACCCAGCTCTCTGTACTGTACTTCTGTCTTAACAAGTTCCTCTAATAACTCTATGGTAAGATGGTATTTCTGGATTCTCTCTTTACCTCACTCGAATACTGACATGGAGGGGAATAAAGGGGAATAAACTTGATCCAGGGAATATCCGATTGCCTCTCGGGGGATCAGGAATTAATTTTTTTTCCCTGCAGGAGAAAATTGGATTATGCTTTGCTGGGTTGTTTGCCTTCATCTGGAT
This sequence comes from Staurois parvus, assembly GCF_062004578.1. Classification (NCBI taxonomy): domain Eukaryota; kingdom Metazoa; phylum Chordata; class Amphibia; order Anura; family Ranidae; genus Staurois; species Staurois parvus. The sequence goes on along the minus strand of NW_028317994.1, from coordinate 5,558,074 downwards.
CAACAGTGAATGTAGTATTATAACTTTTTCTTTTATTATTTATGGCTGAACTGGATGGACTTTTGTCTTTTTTCATCCAGACTATCTATGTAACTATTTAACTAAGCTCTTAACATAAAGTAACCCTTGATATTAACATTACAAATAAACAATAACAGGAACTAGTGGTTATTCACAGGCATATCTTTGCAGTTATTAAATATTTGATCATCAGAAGTACTCATCACTTGATATTTTTCTAGCTTGTAAACGCTTTCTATATGCAGGGGTTATTTACACCTTTATGTGTATGTGTGTAATAAGATGCTTTAATTTGCCCCCTGATATAACTTGCTATGTTTTAAGGTTGTGCTGATGTTTTTTTTCTGCCTTGCAGGTTGTGACATTGAGATGTCATTTAGATGTTTTCAGTTATTATCCCATTAGCGTTCTTGTGCAGGCATGGGGACCTTTTATCAGACACATGTATTTTTTTTTTAAAATAACTATTTATTGGGTTTTGTCAATACAATAACAAGGATCACAATTAAATACGGTGTTCCCTTCCCTTATTCACAAACTTCCTCAAAACGCATATAAACACTTTAAACCCCAAAAAGTGTGATAATCTTATGAAGTATGCTTAGTATCCCAAGTATACAGTCATGGCCGAAATTGTTGGCACCCTTGATATTTCTCCAGGAAATCATGTATTTCTCACGAAACGTATTGCATTAACACATGTTTTGCTATACACATGTTTATTCCCTTTGTGTGTATTGGGACAAAACAAAAAAAGGGAGGAAAGAAAGCAAATTCGACATAATGTCACACAAACCTCCAAAAATGGGCTGGACAAAAGTATTGGCACCCTTTCACAACTGCGGATAAATAAGAATGTTACAAGCATGTGATGCTCCTGTAAACTCACCTGGGGCAAGTAACAGGTGTGGGCAATATAGAAATCACACCTGAAAGCAGATAAAAAGGAGAGACGTTCACTTAACCTTTGCATTGTGTGTCTGTCTGTGCCACACTAAGCATGGACAACAGAAAGAGGAGACGAGAACTGTCTGAGGACCTGAGAACCAAAATTGTGGCAAAATATCAACAATCTCAAGGTTACAAGTCCATCTCCAGAGAACTAGATTTGCCTTTGTCCACAGTGCGCAACATTATCAAGAAGTTTGCAACCCATGGCACTGTAGCTAATCTCCCTGGTCGTGGACGGATGAGGAAAATTGATGAAAGATTGCAACGCAGAATAGTCCGGATGGTGGATAAGCAGCCCCAAACATGTTCCAAAGACATTCAAGCTGTCCTGCAGGCTCAGGGAGCATCAGTGTCAGCGCGAACTATCCGTCGACATTTAAATGAAATGAAACGCTATGGCAGGAGACCCAGGAGGACCCCACTGCTGACACAGAGACATAAAAAAGCAAGACTACAGTTTGCCAAAATGTACTTGAGTAAGCCAAAAGCCTTCTGGGAAAACGTCTTGTGGACAGATGAGACCAAGATAGAGCTTTTCGGTAAAGCACATCATTCTACTGTTTACCGAAAACGGAATGAGGCCTACAAAGAACAAAACACAGTACCTACGGTAAAATATGGTGGAGGTTCAATGATGTTTTGGGGTTGTTTTGCTGCCTCTGGCACTGGGTGCCTTGACTGTGTGCAAGGCATCATGAAATCTGAGGATTACCAAAGGATTTTGGGTCGCACTGTAGGGCCCAGTGTCAGAAAGCTGGGTTTGCGTCCAAGATCCTGGGTCTTCCAGCAGGACAATGACCCCAAACATACGTCAAAAAGCACTCAGAAATGGATGGCAAAGAAGCGCTGGAGAGTTCTGAAGTGGCCAGCAATGAGCCCAGATCTAAATCCCATTGAACACCTGTGGAGAGATCTTAAAATTGCTGTTGGGAAAAGGTGTCCTTCCAATAAGAGAGACCTGGAGCTGTTTGCAAAGGAAGAGTGGTCCAAAATTCCGGGTGAGAGGTGTCAGAAGCTTATTGATGGTTATAGGAAGCGACTGATTTCAGTTATGTTTTCCAAAGGGTGTGCAACCAAATATTAAGTTAAGGGTGCCAATACTTTTGTCCAGCCCATTTTTGGGGTTTTGTGTGACATTATGTCATATTTGCTTTTCTGCCTCTGTTTTATATTTGTTCCAATACATACAAAGGGAATAAACATGTGTATAGCAAAACATGTGTTAATGCAATACCTTTTTTGTGTGAAATACTTGATTTTCAGGAAAAATATCAAGGGTGCCAACAATTTCGGCCATGACTGTAAATACAAATATAATAAATGCTCTGAACAAAAACAAAAACCACACAAGTCCCAAAATAATAAAATAGTCCTTCAAAATATCAAAGTCATTCAAAATCTCAAAATTAACCTCCAGGTGAAGACAGCCTCCAAAGTAATTTCTGAAAAAGCCTCAAAAAAAAAAAAAGGAAAACGCACATAGTGTATTATCCGTAACAACTTGAATTATTCATTCCATAACGCATGTGATTCACATAAAAACACTCGTGATCACTATATGGTAAGGTGAATAGCTGTGTAACCACGTGCCCGTGAAACAATCTAGTGATAAAAACTGTGAAAAACGTGTCCACTTCTAGAGTGTGCAAATTAAATACCCTTACCAAAAAATTATAAACACAAGCTTAGTAATCCTCCAGGCAGGGTACTGATATATAATAATAAGTTCCTTCAGAGGGATCTTCACAGCCACAGTATTATACTCCTCTCCACATCAGTCTCCAAACGATGCCCACCATAAATGAAACCACAATAGCGTAATTCCGTAAAAACTTAAACAGAATATACTTTATTCATGTGCTTACATATATCTTCATCTTTAAAATTGCCATCAAACAAGACATCAGCCCAGCCAGACCTCTGGAAATCCTCAGCAGATCCTCTCCTGTGTCTCAGATAGAGATTTCCAGGATCCAAAATGGCCGCTTGATCACTTCCGGTTCAGCTGTGCGTCTGACGTCACTTCCCTTTGACATGTTTCGTCAATTAGACTTAATCATAAAGGATAGACTTTATGATTAAGTCTAATTGACGAAACATATCATCCAGAATAACCAATGAGTTTGTCTTGTGGTAGTGCCATGGATATGTAGCAGCTGGCAGCCTAGGAGGAGGGTGTCTCATATTATGTTTTATGTGTATATGACTTGGATAATTGGGCATGATGTGGCAGGGGTGCAAATTGGATTTGAATACTGTATATATCTAAGCAGGGGGAAAATCAGGAATCAAGAAATTGCATTCACAATAGTATTGAAGTCATGCCATATGAATGGGATCAATAAGTTTCTGATCAATGAGTGAAGGTTGAAAGTAGGTCAAGTTTGTCCTTACATAGAAGATAGTTGAGATCTTGTTTAATATCCAATATAGTTGGAGGTGTAGTTGAGACCCATTTTTTTAAGATAGCTCTTCTTGCCACTAGAAAGCAGGTTGTTAACCAAGGTTTGTGTTTTCTGAGAAGTGTGAGATGCGAGTGGAAGGGATATGAGAGAGTTTGTTCCAAGTTGCCAAAGAGAAGATGTAGCGGGTCTTTTGACAGTTGTACACTGGTGACAAATGCAGCAAAGCGGTTTACTTGGTCCCAAAATCTGGATATATGAGGACAAAGCCAAAGCCTGTGTTTGAGAGAAGGCATATGACAGTTGCAAAGCGGACAATGAGATATGGACGGAGTAAGTTTTGAAAAGGCACATGGCATGTAGGCACGGTGCATGATCTTAATTTGTTGTTCATGCCAGAATTTGTTTGTTATGAAGGCACATGTGATGTTGAATCCCGCTATTTGGTCTACTGTGATTGCATTGTGGAAGTCTTTGACCCAAAATGCTGTTGACGAGTTTTCTAAGGGTTTTGAATAGTGTAGGTTCAGTGGGGTGTAAATGTCCGATACCGTGAACGTTCGATTTTGCAGTAAAGTATCTACCAAAGAATTAGGAAACCTGACGGTTTTATCAGGGACGATGGTTTTTACATAGTTCAGTACTTGTAGAACATAGATAAAATGATGGGAGGGTAGGTTTAGTCTCTGCAAGGTGTGTTGGAGAAGTTTAGGTGATCCAGAAGAAATATTATACAGTTGCACTACATTTACAAGTTCATGGGTAGTCCAAATCGCATATGCTGCGTATTGTTGTGAGAGAGGAAATAAAGGATTGTTATGGATTGGAAGATACCGGGATACCCACGAGGAAAGCCCTAACTTACGTCTGACCTCTCTCCATGCTATGAGGGTGTCTCGTATAAGTGAATTGTGTTTTAGGTGAGACGGGAGTGAGTTGACATTACAGTGTAATATTGCAGCTAGACTATATGCGTGAACTATGTCTGTTTCAAGCTGATAGTTGGAGTACTTGGATGACTGGGATAGCCAGTCTAAGCAGACTCGTAGCAGCAGGAAATATTGTAAACTCTGATGTTAGGCAAACCAGATCCCCCTTCGCTCCTTGGAAGATAGAGTTTGTGTAGTGCTATGCGAGGGCGGTGCTCCTTCCAGAGAAATTTAGATATTGTTTTGTTTAGTTTCGTTATGTTTCCATGCCGGGGTAGGAGTGAAATAGTCTGGAGAGGGTACAGAAGTTTTGGAAAACTGACCATTTTAAATGGGTGTGATCTTCCAAGAAGCGATAGCGATAGATCTTTCCACATCTCCATTTCTCCTATGATTCTGTCTATCGCTGGTGTATAGTTGAGTGTATATAGTGATGAGGGAAGCTTCCTATCTTTATGCCCAAATACGTAATGTGACTTTTGACTAGCGTAAATAATGAGGTTAGGGTCAAAGGGGGGGTCTAGTGTGAAATAAAGGAAGTATTTCACTTTTGGAGAAATTTATACGGAGACCTGAGCAGTGTCTGAAATCTGAGAATATATCACGTATGTAATGTGACTTTTAGCTAGCGTAAATAATGAGGTTAGGGTCCAAGGGGGGGTCTAGTGTGAAATAAAGGAAGTATTTCACTTTTGGAGAAATTTATACGGAGACCTGAGCAGTGTTTGAAATCTGAGAATGTATCACGTATGTGAGGTACATCCAGAGTTGGATTAGAGGTAAAGATCAATATGTCATCCGCAAATAGCGTGATTCGTAGATTTTGGTGGCCTATCTTAATTTCGTGATGTTGGGATTTGAATAGTAAAAAGAATGCTAGTGGTTCCAGGGCTAGATTAAATAAGAGGGGGGGGGCAGGGAACAGCCTTGTCTCATTGCTTTGTGTAAGCAAATAGGGTTAGATATGTGTCCTGCTGCTATAACTTGAGCCATGGGAGTGGAGTACATCGATTAGATCAAGGGTGCAAAGGGGCCGGAGAAGCCAAATTTTTGCAGAACTATTTGTAGCCAGGTGAAGTTTACATCATCGAAAGCCTTCTCGGCATCAAGGGATATGATCGCTAGATCTTGAAGTGGATTGTGTTTAGAATGGCTTAGGATGGCTAGAACGTTTCGAATGTTGGAAGACGGAGATCTCCCCTGGATAAATCCTGCTTGGGATGGGTGGATAAGAGAGGGTAAGATGGTGGCTAGTCTATTTGCAATTATTTTTGACAGTATTTTGGAGTCTAGGTTCAATAGGGAGATTGGACGATATGAGCCTGGTTCTGTGGGGTCCTTACCTTGTTTTTACTATTAATTTTATGTGTGCTTGGAAGCCCTATGGGATGTAGTCGCCTCCTTCTTACATTTTTTGGAATACTGATTGTAAGGTCAGAGTGAGTATTTTGGCTGTTAGTTTGTAAAATTCTGCGGTGTAGCTGTTGGGGCCGGTAGCTTTGCCATTGGCCAATGAGTTAATCACCGATTTGATGTCTGCCATGGTTATCGGGGCATTGAGAGTTTGTAGTGCAGATGGGTCAACTTGCGGGAGGGTGAGTTGTTCCAAAAATGTGTTGGCCTGTGCAATGTCTGTTGGATCTGGGCCGTATAATTGAGCATAGAATTGTTCTAGAATGGATATAATTTCTTCTTATTTGTCTTTGAGAGAGCCTTGGGAGTCCCTCAAAGCTGTGAAATGGGTTGGAGTAAAGGGTTTTTTACATAGGTGGGCTAGTAGTTTACCCGGTTTGTTACCAAATTTGTGGTATTGAAGGTCTAGGTAGGATTGGTGTACGGTTTCTTGGGCTGATGTCCAAGTGTTGAATTGGTTTTTTGCTTCTAGCCAAATTTTCTTGTTTTCATGTGAGTTTGATTCTGTCAGATTTCTCTGAGCCTGTCTTAAATGATCTCTAGCTTCTTTAAATTTGTGCAAATGCTACTGTGGACACAATGCTAACATAGGGGAAAAGACACAATGGGGGAGAGCTACAAGTTTCAGGTATGGCTACTGACCCAACAATACAACAAACAAGAGATACCTGTGCTCAAATCCCAAAAGCTAGTGCATGCATTTATCCATCAGGTGCTAAAGGGGTGTAAGCACATATTAACACTAGAAATTCTGAAGGACCCTCTGCACACTGGTATATACCCTTTCAAGCAGACTATGCAATAAATAGGGATATTTAGTTCACACATATTGCAACACACGTTTAAGCTGGCCAACTGCGTCAAAGTAATCCCTCTATGGCCAGTCCTACTCTGCACTGCCTATGCAAATGCTACTGTGGACACAATGCTAACATAGCGGAAAAGACACATTTATTTATTGCATAGTCTGCTTGAAAGGGTATATACCAGTGTGCAGAGGGTCCTTCACAATTTCTAGTGTTAATATGTAGTTACACCCCTTTAGCACCTGATGGATAAATGCATGCACTAGCTTTTGGTATTTGAACACAGGTATCTCTTGTTTGTTGTATTGTTGGGTCAGTAGCCAGACCTGAACCTTGTAGCTCTCCCCCATTGTGTCTCTTCCCCTATGTTAGCATTGTGTCCACAGTAGCATTTACGTAGGCAGAGCAGAGTAGGACTGGCCATAGAGGGATTACTTTGACGCAGTTGGCCAGCTTAAGCATGTATTGCAATATGTGTGAACTCAATATCCCTATTTAGTGCATAGTTTGCTTGAAAGGGTATATACCAGTGTGCAGAGGGTCCTTCAGAACTTCTAACACTAAGGAGGCTGACCCATTGATTTATCAAAACGGCTGCACATTTTAAACAAAGCGAGTTTTATTGTACACATTGTGAGTGCATATGGGGCACTAAATAAACACAAATCTTATGAAAACGATAAGGCACTATGTATGTTTTTCTCTTTTATTGTCTAAAAGGAGGATTAATTGTAATAAGGAGCAAAGGAATGGAGAGAAACCCTGCAGTGCAGGGAGGGAGAAATCCCAGCACCAGCATACAATTAAAGCCTTACTGAGGAGTACATAGAGGTCATCCGAGGCTCATCCCATCCTGAAGGATTTGATTTACATCATCCAGCAAATCACCTTTAATTGAAGTATAAAGCTATGTAAGCCTTTAATTAGGCTAAAAAGGAGGTGAGCATATATGAATGATATATTTTCTGGAAGAAAAGAGTGAAACAAACACGTGGAGTAATTTTATCACTTTGGGACAATTATATATACCGTATTTTTCGGACTATAAGGCGCACCGGATTATAAGACGCAGTATTAGTGAACGGATCTATTTTCATATATAAGACGCACCGGATTATAAGGCGCATAAAGCGAAACAAAATACCGGTAGTCGGATAAGTCAGACTTTATTCAAATCATTAACAATAACTGTCAATATTACACAATAGATCCAGTCAGACCACAATATTACACAATATTAAAGCGAAACAAAATAGCCGGATAGGTCAGATATTACACAAGAGTATGCTCACTTTTTCAATCATTCATATTCTACGAATCCATCAAATTCCTCGTCTTCGGTGTCGGAATTTAACAGTTGGGCGATAGCGGCATCAAGCAAGCCCAGATCCCTCTCGTCATCATCCGATTCAGTCTCATTGCTGTTGCTTGGCTGTTCATTGATGATTCCGGCCTTCGTGAAAGCTCAGACGACAGTTGAAACCGATACCTTAGCCCAGGCATCGACGATCCATTGGCAGATAGTGGCATAACTAGCCCGGCGTTGCCTGCCTGTGTTGGTAAATGTGTGCTCACCTTCTGTCATCCATTGCTCCCATGCGGCTCGCAATTTAGCCTTGAACGCCCTGTTGACACCAATATCTAGTGGTTGGAGTTCTTTGGTCAATCCTCCAGGAATGATGGCAAGCTCCAAATTGGTTTTCTTCACTTGGCTTTTGACAGTGTCAGTGAGATGAGCGCACATAGAGTCGTAGATCAATAAGTCCGGAGACTTGTGGAAGAAGCCATCTGGTCTCCTGACGTAAACTTCTCTCAGCCACTCACTCATTTTCTCCTCGTCCATCCAGCCTTTTGGATTGACCTTGACGATGATCCCAAGAGGAAACGTTTCCTTTGGCAAAGTCTTCCTCTTAAAAATGACCATGGGTGGTAGTTTCTGGCCATTAGCCTGGCAACAGAGAACTACAGTGAAGGATGATTTCTCATTCCCTGTGGTGCGTATAGATACAGTAGACGTCCCTGTTTTTTCTACAGTACGGTTCGCGGGGATGTCAAAGGTGAGAGGGATCTCGTCCATGTTTGTGATGTGGTCTGACTGGATCTTCTTTTCGATGATCTTGTCCTTGCAGTAAGTGCGGAAGATGGCCATCCTTTCTTCATAATCCTTTGGCAGTTGCTGCGAAGTGGTAGTTCTTGTGCGGATGGAGAGATGACGCCTTTTCATAAAACGGAAGCACCAAGAAGGACCTCCTTGAAATTCGTTGATCTTCATATCTCGTGCCATCGCTGTTGTCTTAAGTCGAATGGAGACTGTAGAGACGCTTCTACCTGCTGTTCTCTGTTCAATAATCCACTGCTCAATTTTGTCCTCTAATTGTGGCCATCTTGCCTTGTTCCCTCGGAAACTCTTCTTCGTCTTCTTTACTTGACGCAGGTCATCTTCTTGTTTCCTCCACTTCCGTACCATTGATTCATTAATGTTGAATTTTTTCGCTGCTGCTCTATTCCCACGTTGTACTGCTTGGCTGATGGCCTTGAGTTTGAAATCCGCATCGTAAGCATGTCTCTTAACAGGTCTCTTAACAGGTGCCATTTTGGGGTCCTTAATTTGGAAGCACAGTACATATCAGGAAATGTAGTTTTCGGTAAGTGAAAAAGCTTTGATTTGTTGTTGATTGCTTGGCTCTGATTGGTTTATCGTCGTTTATCGTCGCCAGGATAAGCTCGAATAAGCAAGGGGAGTGGCTTCGTCGCTTACCAAAGTCATAATAAAACATTTTGACAGATTGTTCAGCACAGTGTGAACATACACTGTTCATACATAAGGCGCATCGGAATATAAGGCGCATTGCCGATTTTTGTACAAATATAGGGATTTTATGAGCGCCTTATAGTCCGAAAAATACGGTATATATTTTTTGGCACTCTATATATATTTATTTATAGATTATTTATATACAATATATTGTTCACATTCATACAAATTTTATGATTTATATTATGGTAATATTACACTTAATTAATTAAGGCACAGTGGATCACAGCATTAAATTGGTATATTACTATTTTTAGAGCATTTTATATATGGAGAAGTGTATTATATAGGTATTATATGAATTTAGATATGGATTCGAAGTAACTAAATAGAAGTTTTGGGGCACGGTTTGCTATCACTTGGATGTTTTAAAATTGAGGATGTGACCGAATACCAGCGAACCATTTAGATAATACAATATATTTTTTGTTGATACACCAGTGGCTCACAAGTAAACACATTCAATTCACTTTATTAAGTACACCTGTTCAATTGCTTGGCAACACAAATTGCTAATCAGTCAATCACATGGCAGCAACTCAATGCATTTATGCATCTAGATGTGGTGTGGAAAACTTGCTGAAGCTCAAACCAAGCATTAGAATGGGGAAGAAAGTGGATTTAAGTAACTTTGAACATGGCATGGTTGTTGGTGCCAGATAGGCTGGTCTGAGTATTTCAAAAACTGCTTATATAATGGGATTTCCACGCTAAACCATCTATAGGTGTTTACAGAGAATGGTAAAAGAGAAAAAGAGAAAATATCCAGTGAGTGGCAGTTGTGTGGATAAAAATGCCTTGTTGATGTCAGAGGTCAAAGGAGACTGGTTTGGGATGATAGAAAGGAACAGTAACTCAAATAACCACTCGTTACAACCAAGGTATGCAGAATACCATCTCTGAATGCACAACACGTTGAACCTTGAAACAGATGGACTACAATTGCAGAAGACCACACCAGCTGCCACTCCTGTCAGCTAGGAATAGGAAACAGGCTACAATTCGCACATGCTCACCAAAATTGGACAATGGAAGATTGGAAAAATGTTGCCTGTTCTGATGAGTCTTTATTTCAGTTGCGATATTCAGATGGTAGGGTCAGAGTGACAACATGAAAGCATGGATCCATCCTGCCTTGTATCAACGGTTCAGGCTGGTGGTGTAATGGTGCGGGGGATATTTTCTTGGCAAACTTTGGGCCCCTTAGTACCTATTGAGCATTGTATAAATGCCACGGCCTACCTGAGTATTGTTGCTGACTATGTCCATTCCTTTATGACTACAGTATACCCATCTTCTGATGGATTGTTCCAGCTCAATAACGCACCATGTAACAAAGCTCAAATCATCTCAAACTGATTTCTTGAACATGCCAGTGAGTTCACGGTACTCCAATGGCCCCCACATTCACCAGATCTCAATCCAGTAGAGCACCTTTGGGATGTGATGGAACTGGAGATTCACATCATGGTTGTGCAGCTGACAAATTTACTATCAAGTCAATATGGGCCAAAATCTCAGAGGAATGTTTATAACACCTTTTTGAATCTGTGCCATGAAGGCAGTTCTGAAGGCAAAAGGGGGTCACTCCGGTGCTAACAAGGTGTACCTATTAAACGTGGCCTGTGAGTGTATATTTCCCTACTATCCTAATGATCTGCTATTTTTCTATCTAGAGCAATATTACTTTCTCAGTCTTATCCAAACTGAAAAATAATTAAGTCAGGCACAAATGACAAGGTGTAGACACTGTGAGCAGGAACTTGGTAGCTCTGGTATCTGATGAGCAGAGATCAGCTGACAATGCACTGTGGAGATGCTAAGTCCAGCTGAAGCTGGATTCAGGTTCCAAACCTGGTCATGTGATAGTCAAGTGGAAAGACACCAGGACATGCAAAAGAAGAAAGAAACGGGCAGAGGTCTGCAACAATTAGGCAGTGAAGTCCAGATTCACTAGGCAAAAGCGTGGCCGGTAGTCCAAGCCAAGGTTGATAGAGGAGGCAAACAGTGAACATGAGCAGACAAGGATAATCTGAGAGCAAGATAAAAGAGGAAGCCAGGTCAGTAACAGGTTCAATATGCATATCAGGAATTGGATAAATTAAATAAGACTGAAGACCATTGAGCAAAGGTTCAGGTTTAAATAGGCCTCTTGGTGGTAGTGGATGTGCCCCCATTGGATCTTAGCATGAACGTCATTGAATCAATAATGGGTAAAAACATGCATCTGCCATCACCTGCAAGCCACTGCTTGAATTGCAGTTAATCCTGACTCATGACAGATGCTTCCCAAGGCTGCATGGCAGGTATGCCCCTGTTTTCACTTAGTAGAAAATGCAATGCCCTTTTTAAATTATGTCTGCATCCTGTTTTATGTTTCCATGGAAATAGTAGGTCGAAAAAACACAGTGATAACTAGACAGATGCTGATCACAGACTATAAATGTCAGTTCTCTGTCCCCCTACCATTCAGTTTCATCCAAAGGAATATCTTCAACAGGACTGAATTATTTTATTAAATAGGCTAACATTCTTCAACTGCTGAAAGCTTTTTATAACAAAAATAATGAAGCTGAAAGGACACTGAGCTCTGAATGAAACTTTAACGGGGAATAATGTATACTTCAGCATTGCCCTATCTGAATTCCATTATTTCACACACTTTATCAAATCATCTTTTCTTGAATTTACTGGAAAATGTAATTTCATTGTATAAAAATCTGTATGTGTTGTTATAGGTCATTCATATCCTCTCTGAGGTAGTAATGACATTTATGATAACGTGAAAATGTTTTTGATTATGTTCAGAATCCTTCATATGAACTATTTTCCTGTTATTGTAAAGGTTTGAAGGCTTAATGGAATACAATTGATAACAGAATGTTAGTGTTACAGAATAATACTAGATAATGAAAAAAATATATAATTGCTTTATTTCAGTCTATTACCGTTATAAACAACCAATGTATTTAACAATTACATATTATAAGTTATAACACAAAAAGCTGCTATTTGCATCTACAATCTGAAGAGAAACTAGCAAATAGAAACCTATTCAACCAGTAAAAAAAAGTGAACTTACAGTATTTTTAGGGTTGTATCCTAAGCAATGAGTGCATATGAAGCCAAGTATAACATATTTAAAAGGACACATTTATTTACCTAAAAAAAAATAAAGTACATTTTTATACATATTGACTAATTGAAGTGACGTTAAACAATTTTTTAAAAGACTGTGCAATTAATTTTTCTTAACTATTGCTCTCTGACTTTTCCAAATCTCAAAATGTATTTATTTATTTATTTTTGCTGCTGTGGTATGACCTCTTGTTAGAGGTTCCAGTGTATATAGACATGTACCCACCCCCTCTTGCTCACTTCTCAGATGGACTATGGCATTTGGACTATGGACAATGGGATTTCTAGCGTGACTAGAGCACTGCACTTGACCACAACTAATGTGCACTGCTCGTTCCAAATTTATGGAAATGAGCGGCAAAAGGAAAGGATTGGAAGCTCATGGAGGACATTACTGAAAAAACTGTAAGAAACAATTTCATGAAAAATAGTTTACAGGGCCATTAAGTAGTGGATGTACTGTATATGGATTATTTTTGAAGAATAATGTTTAGTGTCACTTTACAAAATGCTTAAAACATGTACATGAGTATGGAAGACTGAGAATAAAATACACTAGTTATTTTTTTGTTTGTTTTTCAGCCTATGGATGTTAATGAATTGTTTTGCTAAAGAGAGGAACATTATGAACACCAGGGTGAAAAGAAAAAACATAAATTTTGGTTGCTGATGCTGACATGGTGGTAAGTATGTGGGAACTGATACTGTGGAATATAATAGACTGCGCTCATATATGATCAAAAAAAATGAATGCTCATGATGAAGGGCTTCTCCTTAAAGTGTTGGTCTGTAGAGCTAGTGAAACTTTTGTTGCCTCTCATTTTCAGGGTGCCACACCTAAGCAGCAGTTAGACTTCTTTGAGGTGTGTCTGGATATACATATATATTTATATATACAGTATATATACCATATTCATCACAATGTGTACTGTACGAGGTCAGAGGCCATGTTATGATCACCCAGGTTCAAACTTGGAGACTTCAGCTGTGTTTTAGTTTATGAACCCATGACACTATCCTCTACAAGAAGCACAATGACCAAAAACTTGAAGGCCTTTCTCCTCCTCATCATAAGTATTTTTCCAAAACCCAAAAGTTAGTAGCAATAAAACCTGTTTGTGGATGGAAACTGTGTTTTCTGCAGTGATATTGAAGAAAGACAGAAGGTATGATAGAGAACGTAATATTTAATCATCTTAAAAGCATGGTCAGCTAGTAGCAAGGGTTCTCCACTGTTGAGGCTGGAAACAGAAATATGTGCTCTGTTTTCGATTGTCTACCAAGCAAATTCTCTCCTAGACAAATAAATAGTGAAGTCATTGTCATACTACTCTGTCAGTTCGACATCCTTTATGAAATTAAAGGATTGCACTTATTCTGAATTAAAACATTTGTTTCTGCTCTGTATAATCATACATTTAGAAATAGGACATTTAACTGAATATACTCTTGTGAACAGCATGGACAGCAGAGACATAAGTATGATCAGGGACAATATCTGTTACTAGTAAACAACAGTGATCAGGCACCAGGGCAATATGGTCAGGAACAGGAAGTGGTACACCAACATAAAGGTTTAAAAAATCTTCCTCGGCTATCTTGACAAAGAAAGAAAGCTTCCATAGCGCACGTTTATTGTGCCATGCAAACACGTGTTTTGTTCCTGTGTTTGCATGGCACAAGAACAAGTAAGTGCAATGGTTTGTGCTTTTATTTGTTTTAATAGACAGTATTAAGCTATAGAAGCTCTCATTCTTTGTCTCCTGCATCCTGTTCTCCTTTGATGTGGTCAGAATTTGAGTATCCATAAGCTAGTAATGAGAGCACATCCTGATCCTGTTACTGCACAGGGGTCTGTGATATATGATGTGGACCCTGGAGTACACAGCAAAGAGTGCATTCTGACCTTCTTATTGTAAAAGGAATAGGTGACAACTGGTGAGAGGTAAAGTTGGATTAATCCAGGAGTCACATTAGTTTATGAATGTGGAGTGAAAGGTGTGGCATCACTTATTGAAGTTTTTGCAGTAGACCACACAAACAAAATTATTTTTGAAGGACGTTTTTTACATTGCACTTTAATGAGCACAGTTGGATGTGGACTTCATATATAGCACTATATGTATTGTGACTTTCACTGTGAGAATATAGGGAAATGTGACACAGGATTCACATTTAAGGTAAAAGTGACATTCCCAACTAGTGTTTCTGGACAGAGAATGCCGTGTATTTGGTTTTCTCTGGATATGAACTTTCAATCCTGTGTCCGGGTTTTGCTAGACACCTGCAACCTGGCTGAGTACACAGGTGTGCAGTGTCATTATATACTTAGGTCTGAGGATAGCTCAGATCTCCAAGTTTGGAGATAGCTCCCAGTGAGGGAGATGAAAGGTCTCATCAAGGGGTCAGACGGCTAAGCCAGAAGCAAGAGACAAACAGTCTCAGTTCCAGGAGTCAGATCAGCTTCTATCAGGGTGTCAGGAGAACCCAAATCCATAGGCCAGAGGTGGGCCATACAGCAGGGCACTGTGACTAAATTTTAGAGAGCCAAGTATCCAAGAGAGCTGGACAACACAGTCTGAGAGACTGGTAAGAGATACAGCATGGTAATGTAGTTGAAGCTGAGTGAGCTTATGAGCCAGGTGGCTCAGCATTTTCTAGTGTTTGTATTCTGCTAAAGCTGGAGAAGATCTCCTACATGGGAAACCTTATTTTGGACTGTTGTTTTGCTTTCTGCTGTTTTAATAAAAGTGGGCTACCAAGCCCTTAAAAATAGTTCCCGTCTGCCGTCTGTTGTATAAATGCATCTACCATGAGAGCTAACTGCCCCAGGTCACAGTATACATAATGAGTCAATGATGATTCAGAATTAAGAGGGAAACCTGCCACTATTTGGAATGCAGTCTAGAGGTTCTTCTGTAGCACTTTTTCTAAGTGGCATATTTTTTTCCTTCCCTTAAGGATGAATGCATGAGATCTGCTAATTTCCCTTTGTATCAAATTTCCTAAAAGATAGTCTCTCTGCTTAATGGCTCAACTCCTGGAATCCTTGCACAGACATTTCATCATGAAAGAGCCTATTAGTCGCAAACTGCTTGCATCAGAGGATCCTGAGTCCTTGGTGTCACTGAGGACAACCGTCTCCTTTATGATCTTACCCCTATCATGTATCTCTCCTGGGGTTTGGGAGGGATGAAACATCCCCCTGGAAACCTAACTCTTTCTCCTTCTCCTTGCCACACAGCACTTCAACAGTGGTTTCTCCTCCTCCTCATACTGCTGCTCTTTCTTACAGGGATGAAGACAGTAGGCAAAGGGCCCTGCAGGTCCTGAAAAAGCACCACGTCCTTCTTTCCTGTCCTTCTCGCCTGTCACAAAATCTGTCAGCTACCTCCCAGCTTGCTTTTAAAGAGCTGCCAAAGTCTGTGGCATATTGTGGCCCCTGTCCCCCAGGCAGGGTTGCTGAATAGGATCTGAGGTCCTTTTGGGGGACTGGTGGATCCAAGGAAGAGGAGGCCATTGAGGAGGAAGGCAAAATTATTGCTGTGCTGGATCCAAAGGCAAGTATAATCTAGTTCAATCTCCAGTCTTGAGAGGCAGATTTCCATTACATGGGGTATTCCTATATGTCTCCAAAGTAGTCAAAGAAAGCAGAAAGAATGAGAGCACCATGTGACTTTATAAGTCCATTATAGATTAATTAATCTAAAAATAATAGGTCAGCAAATAAAAATGATAGGTCGAAAAATAACACACATCTACCAATAACAATTTAAAAAATCTAATATAGAGATGAACAATTTCCATTCCAGTATACTTTACCATTCAATCATAAGCCCTGGTGAAGGGCATGTTTTCTGAGGCCACTAAAACCAACTGCTGACAGACTGCAAGTTTTATTGCTCATCTGGTTCAAAAAAACATATACCCACATCCAATTTAGTGTTTATATTTAGTCAAGTATACATCATCAATTAATCATAAGACCTGACAAAAGGGTCATTTCTGACCCCTGAAACACATTGGTTCTGTGAAAACACTATTATTCTGTTTTGGAAAAAATCTACATCTGGCATTAAAAATGTCTGGTGTGGTGCTTCAGTCTCCTTTTCCTTTATAAAAACATGAAAACAAAGAGAGCGCAAACACCTAGCGCATTACCTTATAACAATTTATTGAAAATAAAGGACAAAGGTTTTACTCACAAGCCAAGTAGGTAATTAGTATGTGGTTGCATAAACACATAATGTGGACTGCTGTTCGCCTCCAACTGAAGACAAGATGGTATGAGCTTCTGACGCATTTCAGGGACCCTGTCCGCTTCCTCAGAGCAAAGGCTGTCGTCTCCCAGCATTCTTACTATGCAACCATATGCCAATTACCTACTTGGTTTGTGAGTAAAACCTTTGTTCTTTATTTTCAATAAATTGTTTTAAGGTAATGCGCTAGGCGTTTGCGCCCTCTTTGTCTTCATGTTTTTGTGCAGTGTTGGTTTGAAGAGGGCTGCACCACCATTTCCTTCCAGTCCTGGTTGTGAAAAGTCCATGGGCTCACACCTAGAGTGATGGTATCCAGTTCTGAGCGCCAAGTGTCAAGTTTTACAATCTTTGAACTTCCATTTCCTTTATATTTAGGGGAATGGCACATAACAAATAGAAATGTGTTTGCATTTTGTAGAGCAGAGTAGAAACTGACCAGAAAGGGATTATTTGATGCTGTTGCCCAGTTTTAACATGTATTGCAATGTACTATATGTGAAATAGAAATCTCAGTTGTGTCCAAAGTTTGCTAAAGATGGTGTTTATCAGTGTGCAGAACTATTAGTGTCAACAGCCCTTTAGCACCTGTATTATATACATAAATGAGTAAATAAGTGCACCCCTTTTTAAAAATAAGATTTCAATCAATATCTCAATGAACAGAAGAACAGTATCCAAGATTTTGACAAAACTGAGTTTTATAGAACATTTGTGTAGCTCATGTTCATGAAAGGAAGGTTAATAATATAACTTAGATTACAAAATCTTTAGTTTTACTCTAATTAGTAGATGCAAAAATGAATACACCCCACAACAAAAACTACTACATCTTGTATTTTGTATGACCTCCATGATTTGTAAGGATAGCACCAAGTCTTCTAGGCATGGATTGAACAAGTTACAACATCTATCTTTTTCCATTATTCAAGAACGACCTCTTTTAGAGCCTGAATGCTGGGTGGAGAGTGAGGCTCAATTTGTCTGTTCAGAATTCCCCATAAGTGTTTCATTGGGTTCAGATCAGGAGACATACTTGACCAATGAATCACTTTCACCCTGTTCTTCAGAAATACAACTAGATGTGTGTTGGATCATTGTCATGTTGGAAAAGTGCATGACGAGCAAGGGCACAGAGTGATGGCAACATCTTCTCTTTCAATATAGAGCAGTACATTTGTGAATTCATGATACCATCAATGAAATGCAGCTCCCCGACACCAGCAGCACTCATGCAGCCCAACAGAAAGACACTGCCAACGCCATCTTTCACTGTAGGCACCATGCATTTTTCTTGGTACTCCTCACCTTTGCGATCCCATACAGTTTGAAAGCCATCAATTCCAAAAACAGTTATCTTGGTCTCATCACTCCAGAGTACAGAGTCCCAATAGTCTTCTTTTTCAGCATGGCTCTGGCAAATTCTAGGTGGGCTTTTTTGTGCATGAGCTTTAGAAGAGGCTTCCTTCGTAGAAGACACCAATGCATGTCATTCCTCTGCAGTGTACTCCGTATTGTGTCATGGGAAACTATCACCCCAGTTTGGCTTTCTGCTTCTTTAGCTAACTGCAGTGAACTTGCATGGCGATTTTCTTTAACCCTTCTCATTAGAAGATACTCCTGTCGAGGTGTTAACTTCCATGGACAGCCTGAACGTCTCTGTGAGATGGTTGCAATTCCAGCTTTGGTAAATTTTTATATCACTTTTGCTACAGTATTTTGACTGATAAGTAAAGCTTTGCTGATCTTCTTGTAGCATATACCATTATTGTGTAAAGAAATTATTTTCATTCTCTGACCTTGTGACATTTTTCTTCCATGTGGTGCCATTGCTGACTGCATGAAATGGGAAGAGGTTTTCTTTGTTAGGTAATGCCCTTCTATAATCAACTGTCTGCTGGACACCTGTTTAACAAGAATTCAACTACAGGTGAATCTAATTATACATTAATTAGGATTTTATTGTCTAAAATTTAGCTTTGCTCCTAAGATTTTTATTGGGGTGTATTCATTTTTGCAATATGGTCTTGAATTAATTTGTTAGGAAAAATATATTTTTGTGTGTGCAAATTAACAAATCTTGCTTGCAATCAATAGCCCACATTTGTGGGAGTATTTTGAAGTATAGTGTCCTATGGAAAATGTTGATTCTGAAAGGAAAGTAAAGGTTTACATGCAAAGCAAGATAGTTCAAGTCATGATTTGTCATAATTGTGATGATTATGGCCTACAGCTCATGAAAACCCCAAATCCACAATCTCAGAAAATTAGAATATTGTGAAAAGGTGCAATATTCTAGGCTCAAAGTGTCTCACTCTAGTCAGCTAATTAAGCCATAACACCTGCAAAGGGTTCCTGAGCCTTTAAATGGTCTCTCAGTCTGGTTCAGTAGGAATCACAATCATAGGAAAGACTGCTGACCTGACAGTTGTGCAGAAAACCATCATTGACACCCTCCATAAGGAGGGAAAGCCTCAAAAGGTAATTGCAAAAGAAGTTGGATGTTCCCAAAGTGCTGTATCAAAGCACATTAATAGAAAGTTATGTGGAAGGGAAAAGTGTGGAAGAAAAAGGTGCACAAGCAGCAGGGATGACCGCCGCCTGGAGAGGATTGTCAGGAAAAGGCCAATCAAAAGTGTTGTGGACTTTTACAAGGAGTGGACTGAGGCTGGAGTCAGTGCATCAATAGCCACCACACACAGATGGATCCTGGACATGGGCTTCAAATGTCGTATTCCTCTTGTCAAGCCGCTCCTGAACAACAAACAACGTCAGAAGCGTCTTACCTGGGCTAAAGAAAAACAGACCTGGTCTGTTGCTCAGTGGTCCAAAGTCCTCTTTTCTGATGAGAGCAACTTTTGCATCTCATTTGGATACCAAGGACCCAGAGTATGGAGGAAGAATGGAGAGGACACGCTGCAAGATGCTTAAAATCCAGTGTGAAGTTTCCACAGTCTGTGTTGATTTGGGGAGCCATTTCATCTGCTGGTGTTGGTCCACTGTGCTTCATTAGGTCCAGGGTCAATGCAGCCGTCTGTCAGGAATGCTCTCAGCACTGGTGGTGGGACTCGCCTGCCGTGTGGGCTGCAGTACCAGAGCTGACCAGCGGGTGCTCTCAGCACTGGTGGTGGAACTCACCTGCCGTGTGGGCTGCAGTACCAGAGCTGACCAGCGGGTGCTCTTAGCAGCCAGAAGCTCACAATCAGCCAAACCTGGGGCTGATTACAGAAAGGTGTATATAAGGCATGACCAGGCCTGTGCTCTGGGCCTTGGTGTGATGTCAGGAATCAAGGAATGACCAGAAAGGTGTGGACTGACACAGGGAAACGCAGGTCTCAGGTACAATACAATACAGGTTATTATTAGCCACCCAGATATATATCTATATAAACGCACAGTGAACAAACTAACCTTCCACTAATCTTAGGAGGTGCAGGAACACAGGCGTAGTCAGGGCTGGAGAGGTGGAATGGTCAGGCCGGCCGTAGGGTTCTGTAACGACTGCCTGGTGGTACCTCTAGCGGTCCCCAGGGCAGGATTCCCCAGGGCGCGGAGTCTAAGCCCCAGTCTGCCTTTTCACCAGAGCCCCTGATGGTGGGGATGGACTTGGCGCAGGACTGAGACCAGGTCGCGGCCCCTGAGTACACCTGCTAGTGGTAGGGGGATCCGCCAGAGGTATGTGCAGGTACGGCTGGATCTGTGCAGGATGGATGGATGGCAGAGTAGTTAGCGTGGTCAGACAAGCCGGGTCGGTAACGGTGGAGGCAGATCAGTACAGAGCAGCAGGCAAAGAGTAAACGGGTCACAAGCCAAGGTACAGCAACAGGAGGTCAAACAGCATAGGAGTAGGCAGAAGAATAGTCAGGGATGAGCCAGTAGTCAGAACAGGAGACGGTCAACAGAGATCAGGATCAAGCCGGGTCAGCAACGAAGCAGGAACACAGGATACAGGTAGAGAGGCTCATGGGAAAACATACACCAAGGCCCAGAGCACAGGCCTGGTCATGCCTTATATACACCTTTCTGTAATCAGCCCCAGGTTTGGCTGATTGTGAGCTTCTGGCTGCTAAGAGCACCCGCTGGTCAGCTCTGGTACTGCAGCCCACACGGCAGGTGAGTTCCACCACCAGTGCTGAGAGCACCCGCTGGTCAGCTCTGGTACTGCAGCCCACACGGCAGGCGAGTCCCACCACCAGTGCTGAGAGCATTCCTGACACCGTCTACCAGGAGATTTTAGAGCACTTCATGCTTCCTTCTGCAGACGAGCTTTATGGGGATGCTGACTTCATTTTCAAGCAGGACTTGGCACCTGCCCACACTGCCAAAAGCACCAAAACCTGGTTCAATGACCGTGGGATTACTGTGCTTGATTGGCCAGCAAACTCGCCTGACCTAAACCCCATAGAGAATCTATGGGGCATTGCCAAGAGAAAGATGAGAGACATGAGACCGAACAATGCAGAAGAGCTGAAGGCCATTATTGAAGCATCCTGGTCTTCCATAACACCTCAGCAGTGCCACAGGCTGATAGCTTCCATGCCACACCGCATTGAGGCAGTAATTGCTGCAAAAGGGGCCCAAACCAAGTACTGAGTACATATGCATGCTTATACTTTTCAGAGGTCCGATATTGTTCTATGTACAATCCTTGTTTTATTGATTGCATGTAATATTCTAATTTTCTGAGATTGTGGATTTGGGGTTTTCATGAGCTGTAAGCCATAATCATCACAATTATGACAAATCACGGCTTGAACTATCTTGCTTTGCATGTAATGAGTGTATCTCATATAGTAGTTTCACCTTTTAAGTTGCATTACTGAAATAAATGAACTTTTGCACGATATTCAAATTTTTTGAGTTTCACCTGTATATGTGAAAGCTATTGGGACCTGAGCACAGGTGTATCTTATTTCTGTTACACAGTCCAGGTGGGTAATCAGACCTGCACCTACAGCTCTCCTACAGCTTGTGTCTATCTACCACATATTGGCACTATATTCACTGCACAATTTGGATTTTGCAGAGCAGTGTAGGGACTAGCCAAAGAGGTATTATTTTAATGCAGATGGCCAGCTTAAATACGTATTGCTGTTTATGTGAACTAAAAATCCATGTTTTGTGCAATGTTTGCTTGAATGGGTGTATAGAACTGTGCAAACGGTTCATTCAGAATTTTTAGTGGCACACAAAGCCGCCATAATAGGCCATTCTAAGCCACAGAGAGTGCATTGTTGATAGTTAGTTGCCATGGTAGCAAACAATCAGAGTCTATCCCTACTTGACTGTAATGTGTAGCACTAATTGTAGTGCATTATGAAATATGCTTGCTTTTAACAAACCAACTTCAATAACATTATTAAAACCCAATGTTTTATAATAAAATAATAAAGAAAGCAGAAATCAGTGAAAAGTCAAAAAGTTAGATCTTCAAGTGTTTTTTATAAGACACATTTTAGTACTTCTTCATTTTTTGTCACATGCCTTAACAAAGTTTAAGCAGATGGGAGAAGCAGATGTCCTTGGGGAAATGATGCAGTTTTATGTTCCAGGAATCAAATGAAAGAAATTAGAAGCACAGTTGAAGGTTGTGTAATTTCTTCAAGGGCATCTTTATGCTGTCATTGGCATAGTATGTATGCTGTTGTACAGTGTCATGATATAACAATTCACTTTAAATGATGCATATTAAAAAAAGAAAATCAGTTTATATATTCAATTTTTAGTTATTTTAGATAAACATACCTTTCTACTATTTTCTAAAATAAAATATGGGGAATATATTCCTTTAATTAAATCTAGAGACTGCTAAAACTTGTTCATTTACTCATAAAATACAAGATAGTCTATTAAGTGTTACACATTTATAGCTTAGTTACGAATTTATAGTTTAAAAAACATAAACTGAAATTGACTATGGTATTAACTGAGATTGTTTCAGTTGCAACTAAAGTTTTAAATAGAAAACAATCTTGATGTGCTGAAGACTACATTTGTTGTAGGTCTATGACCTAGAGTTCATTGACATTTGGGGGCTCATTCATATTGCAACGTGCAGCATAGTACAGCATTATCATGTAGGCTTGCTCATTTCACTAAACTATATGCATATGTTATTTGTCATACTGATCTTTATTTTTAGCCATGTGACTGTTGTTTTCAGTTTTTATTGGCAATCATTGCAAATAATGACCCTTATAGCAAACAACGTTCTACTATGAGCAGCTGTCAATGCTAATTAGTACAAGAGAGACTATTTTACTTTTGGATTATGGAAAATAACTATCAATGTACTTCAGTGGAGTCAGCCTAGTATGTGCTGATATACTGTAGGTCAGATTTTATGAAATATTTCACACAGTTTATTAACCCCAGAACTTTACAAACATTTTCAGATGTTTGATGTGCAAGATTATAGTTCTGTGGTATGCTTTGTCAGATAATAATTGACACATTGGTCAATATATGCTATTAAAAAAAACATAACACATCCCTGTCTTGCTCCTGGCTCAATTTGGGATGTAGCAGCTACTGGATACAATAAAAACATTTTAGTTCCTAATTCTGAACATATGCCTGTGAAGGTAAGAATAAGATATACACACTTACATTGGACCAGGGATGTTTAAAGTATGCAGCAGGTGACTTGGACTCCATGGTTTTATACTGTAGAAAATGAAAAAATACAAGGCTTGGAAGCTGCAGAAAAAACAAATGAAGCACATTTAAGAACAAGAAAAAAAATATTTTCCAAATGGATTACTTTATTACAGTAAAGAGAACATAAAAAATATCTATATCTATATGTACCTCTGTTGTTGATAAGTCTGCCTCAACATTGGATGTTTGAAGCTGTAAGTAAAGAAAATGTATTTGCATGTACAGTAGTTTGTGGTTTTCTACTTTTTCTATTCTAATCAATATCAAACAAATGCAGAGCAAACATATTGGGGTAGGCTTCTGAAGTCCAACAAAATGGGGGAGAAAGGCTGAACATTCACACTGGTCATTTCTGGGTAAAAAGACAGGAAACGTGTACAGCAAGGAGTGAGGGACAAAGCAGAAGTGTACAGCTAAAAAGGGGTCAAAGCATCAGAAATGAGGCATCTAATATGGAAGAAACATGTGCCACAAGCAAGGTAGGGACTAGCAATGAAACATCTAATACAGAAGAAATGTGCCACAAGCAAGGTAGGCACCAGAAATGAGGCATCTAATACAGAAGAAACATGTGCCATAAGCAATGTAGGCACCAAAAATGAGGCAGATAAAACAGAAAAAAACATATACCACAAGCCAAACAAGAAGTGCATCTGCTAAGACAAATGAGGCTGGTGAAAGGCTCACCATCTGCTCCAGCAAATCCAGAATGTTTGGCTTCTCTTCTGCTGAGCTCTCCTCTGTCCCATCACGCATACCTGCCAGGGTCCTGCCCGCTGTATATGACAACACCTGTGGTAAATTACAGCATATTTTCATGCGGCAAATATTGCAAAAATCGGCCAAATACTCTATTCGGTACTTTAATAGCGCTTTTTTGTGAATGCCAAAAATCTTTTTGAAAAACAATGAGCAGTATTTTACCACATTTCTTAAGGTGCTTGTTACAGCTTCATGAATGGAGCCCATTGTAAAGTTTATAAAAAATTACTTTTCCCTTTCATTCTGCAGATGCTGTAATTTTTCTGTAAAATTCTATGCAATTTGGCCTCCTGGATGCCTTCTGTACACAGCTGGTGTACAAAATTTCCCTGGAAAGTTTGTGTGAATGGCTCACTGAATTCCCCAGAAGTCTGTTTCAAGATAGAGGTAAAATTTTGGTTATCCTCTGCAATAGGATTTATACAGTGGGGCAAAAAAGTATTTAGTCAGCCACCAATTGTGCAAGTTCTCCCACTTAAAAAGATGGAGAGGCCTGTAATTGGCATCATAGGTAGACCTCAACTATGAGAGACAAAATGAGAAAAAAGATCCAGACAATTACATTGGCTGATTTGGAAAGAATTTATTTGCAAATTATGGTGGAAAATAAGTATTTGGTCACCTACAAACAAGCAAGATTTCTGGCTCTTACAGACCTGTACCTTCTTCTTTAAGAGGCTCCTCTGTCCTGCACTCATTACCTGTATCAATGGCACCTGTTTGAACTTGTTATCAGTATAAAAGACACCTGTCCACAACCTCAAACAGTCACACTCCAAACTCCACTATGGTGAAGACCAAAGAGCTGTCGAAGGACACCAGAAACAAAATTGTAGACCTGCACCAGGCTGGGAAGACTGTATCTGCAATAGGCAAGCAACTTGGTGTGAACAAATCAACTGTGGGAGCAATAATTAGAAAATGGAAGACATACAAGACCACTGATAATCTCCCTCGATCTGGGGCTCCACACAAGATCTCACCCCGTGGGGTCAAAATGATCACAAGAATGGTGAGCAAAAATCCCAGGACTACATGGGGGACCTAGTGAATGACCTGAAGAGAGCTGGGACCAACGTAACAAAGGCTACCATCAGTAACACACTACGCCGCCAGGGACTCAGATCCTGCAGTGCCAGACGTGTCCCCCTGCTTAAGCCAGTACATGTCCGGGCCTGTCTGAAGTTTGCTAGAGAGCATTTGGATGATCCAGAAGAGGATTGGGAGAATGTCATATGGTCAGATGAAACCAAAATAGAACTGTTTGGTAGAAACACAACTTGTGTTTGGAGGAGAGAGAATGCTGAGTTGCATCCAAAGAACACCATACCTACTGTGAAGCATGGGGGTGGCAACATCATGCTTTGGGGCTGTTTCTCCGCAAAGGGACCAGGACGACTGATCCATGTACAGGGCAGAATGAATGGGGCCATGTATCGTGAGATTTTGAGTGCAAACCTCCTTCCATCAGCAAGGGCATTGAAGATGAAATGTGGCTGGGTCTTCCAACATGACAATGATCCCAAACATACCGGCAACGAAGGAGTGGCTTCGTAAGAAGCATTTCAAGGTCCTGGAGTGGCCTAGCCAGTCTCCAGATCTCAACCCCATAGAAAACCTTTGGAGGGAGTTGAAAGTCCGTGTTGCCCAGCGACAGCCCCAAAACATCACTGCACTAGAGGAGATCTGCATGGAGGAATGGGCCAACATACCAGCAACAGTGTGTGCCAACCTTGTGAAGACTTACAGGAAACGTTTGACCTCTGTCATTGCCAACAAAGATACATAACAAAGTATTGAGATGAACTTTTGATATTGACCAAATACTTATTTTCCACTATAATTTGCAAATAAATTCTTTCCAAATCAGCCAATGTGATTGGATTTTTTTTCTCATTTTGTCTCTCATAGTTGAGGTCTTCCTATGATGCCAATTACAGGCCTCTCTCATCTTTTTAAGTGGGAGAACTTGCACAATTGGTGGCTGACTAAATACTTTTTTGCCCCACTGTATTTTTGGTGAGATACTTCTTAAGAGTTGATTATTCTAAAGGGATTCAGACATTGTAACTCTCCTCATTAGAAGTTTGCAAGTGCATCAGCTGATAGCATATTAGATAGAACACTGACACTGTAGTCAGGAACCAGACTTCGAAGAACATAGCAGAACATACAGCCTTTTCTTAAAAACAGAAACAGGTAGGATCCTGCCAAAAGGTTTGTTAAAATCCTTACAACGTACAAACATTACCCAGAGGGAATTTTTTTTTTCTTAACAAACATGGAGTTAGTCTTTAATGATCATGTAAAGAAACACTGGACGTGCATAAGACAACACATTAGTAAAATTGTACATGGTTCTACATAGGCAGACAATTCAATAATAGATACCACACTCCATGAGCAGGACTTTAGGCATTTCAGGCTGGCTGGAATTTGTAGTGCACCGCCACAGATGTCAGCAAGGACTGGTGCTTAGATGGGTCAGAGGACACCAAGAAGTAACAGAGTCTGATAGCACAGGAGAGTCAGACACAGGGGCGGACTGACCATTTGGAAACTCGGGCACTGCCCGGGGGCCCAGGGTCAGTAGGGGGCCCCATGAGATGCCTCTGGTACCTTTTTCATAAGCTTTTTTGAGTTTGGGCAAGGATACAGGGGCCCCATGATCCCCTATTGCCCGGGGGCCCCATGAGTTGTCAGTCGGTCCCTGGTCAGACAGAAGAGTAGTCTAAATGAGCCAAGTCCAAAATGGTACAGAATTACAGTAAAGATAGCAGGGTCAGAACAAGCCAGGTCATATACGGTAATCCACAGGCAAGACACCAGGTAGCAGTGTGGTCATGAGCATGTGTGGTTATTGCAACAGGTGCTTTAAATGTGGGCTGCAAGGAGCTGGCCAAGAACTGTTGTTTCCAAGTTAAGGCAGTCTCATGTGAGTTTTGCTCAGACTCAAGGCCTGTACGGCCCACATTTGATTGGGCATGATGGCCAATCCATTTGAATGGGCTGCTGTGCAGCATGTCATGCACAAAAAAGGTTAATGAACCTTTTAAAAAATGCACCCGCACGGAAACCATATGGTTTTTTGACCATGCAGTTTCCCTGAAGTTCCCACACCCATGATCGAACTGCGGGCTGAGATGCATGGGGGTGCAATTCAGAATGAGCAGCACGATCCAGCTGCAGTGGTTGTGGGTGCAGGAAGTGGTGCGATTCCTGTACCTGCAACCACCCTGCAGAACGAAGGCAAGTGTGAACCCAGGGTAAAGGACCAGCTTGAGTTCTGGTACTGACACATGCAATAGGGAACCAATGTTTTGCTCATCAGGTAGCACCAATACAATTGCAGGAAATCCCCCCTGACAATGTGTCTCAGCTGAAGGGTGAGGAGCTACCACATCTCAACACTAAAGATATGCAGGAGGCCCAGGATTGAGATCTGCTCTGCCAACTGACAAGGGCCCTTATGGAGCATAGGCCTGATCTACTTTGGGCAGAAAATCCTACAGATGCCAAATTCATCCATAGGGAGTGGGATAGACTGGAACTGAGGAATGAGGTGGTCTACTGAAGGGGCCTCTTAGACTTAATTTTGTTTTTGTAGCAAGTCTTATGAGAGACAGCAGTAAGTGTTCAATTTGAACATACTGTAAAAGCTACTGCACCAAAACTGACACAACTGTGATATGTTGAGGAAACAAAATTTGTCAAGCAAGTACATTCTGATCCATGATGATGCCTTGACAAAAATAATGATAACACTGTCAGAAAGACATCTGTGAACATTTAAATGGCAACAAACATCAGCATGTACTAGGTTTACACATTAACCACCTTAAGGTCACCCTATAGCAGATGTACTGCTTCAGGGTGGCCGTGCTGTGCAAGATCATGTAAGTACAGGTGAAACTCGAAAAATTAGAATATCGTGCTAAAGTTAATTTATTTCAGTAATGCAACTTAAAAGATGAAACTAATATACGAGATAGACTCATTACATGCAAAGCAAGATAGTTCAAGCCGTGATTTGTCATAATTGTGATGATTATGGCTAGAGATGAGCGAATCGAACCAGGCGAAGTGGAATTCGTTTCGAATCCGAATATTAGCCAACTTCGGGTGCACGAATCGGATTTTTCCCGATCAGCCGGCAAAAGTGTCCCTGCAGAGAGCTCCGCTATTTCTGACAGTTCTCTGACAGTTCCTTCACATGTACAGCGGTTGAAACATTGTATCTATTTGTTTCCATTTAGGATACAGATGTTTTTATTCGGAAACAGATACAATGTTTCAACCGCTGTAAATGTGAAGGAACTGTCAGAGAACTGTCAGAAATAGCAGAGCTCTCTGCAGATACACTTTTTGCTGTACTGGAATACTTCTTCTTTTCATTCTTCTTTTCATTCTTCTTTTCATTCTTCTCATTCTTCTTTTCATTCTTCTTCTTCTTCTTTTCATTCTTCTTCTTCTTCTTCTTTTCATTCTTCTTCTTCTTCTTTTCATTCTTCTTCTTCTTTTCATTCTTCTTCTTTTCATTCTTCTTCTTCTTTTCATTCTTCTTCTTCTTTTCATTCTTCTTTTCATTCTTCTCATTCTTCTTCTCATTCTTCTTTTCATTCTTCTTTTCATTCTTCTTTTCATTCTTCTTCTTTTCATTCTTCTCATTCTTCTTTTCATTCTTCTTTTCATTCTTCTTCTTCTTCTTCTTCTCATTCTTCTTTTCATTCTTCTTCTTTTCATTCTTCTCATTCTTCTCATTCTTCTTCTCATTCTTCTTCTTCTTTTCATTCTTCTCATTCTTCTTTTCATTCTTCTCATTCTTCTCATTCTTCTTTTCATTCTTCTCATTCTTCTTCTCATTCTTCTTCTCATTCTTCTTCTCATTCTTCTTTTCATTCTTCTTCTTCTTTTCATTCTTCTTCTTCTTTTCATTCTTCTCATTCTTCTTTTCATTCTTCTTCTTCTTCTCCTCCAGGAATTTAGCACAGGGATGGTGGGAACTCCTCCTAATGGGCAGAGCAGGTGTACAGACCCAGGAACTCAGCACAGGGATGGTGGGAACTTCTCATAATGGGCGCAGCAGGTGTGCAGACCTGGAACCTCAGCACAGGGATGGTGGGAACCCCTCATAATGGGCACAGCAGGTGTGCATACCCAGAACCTCAGCACAGGGATGGTGGGAACCCCTCATAATGGGCACAGCAGGTGTTAGGGGGTTTAACTCTCCAGCATCCATTAGAGACTGATATAATAATATAGTTCATTCTTCTTTTCATTCTTCTTTTCATTCTTCTTCTTCTTTTCATTCTTCTTCTTTTCATTCTTCTTCTTCTTTTCATTCTTCTTCTTTTCATTCTTCTTCTTTTCATTCTTCTTCTTTTCATTCTTCTTCTTCTTCTTTTCATTCTTCTTCTTTTCATTCTTCTTTTCATTCTTATTCTTCTTCTTTTCATTCTTCTTCTTTTCATTCTTCTTCTTCTTCTTCTTCGTCTTCTTCGTCGTGCCCCGTGACTGCCCAAATGAGTGAAGTGTGCGGTGATTCTAAGATCGACGGCACTCATCTGCATGTCATACTGACTGACAGTATTATTTCTCTTCCCCAGCAGACTCCAAGGGCATTTAAATTAAAGGTACAGTGTTCTGCACTAATATAAAGGCTCTCTGAAGCCTAGAAACCCTTTAAATAAGTTAAATTCGCGGCGAATAAATTCGCATCGAATCGAATTTCTCCCGCAAATTCGGCGAATCAGCCGAATCGAATTTTTGAATAATTCGCTCATCTCTAATTATGGCTTACAGCTCATGAAAGCCCCAAATCCACAATCTCAGAATATTAGAATATTACATGCAATCAATAAAACAAGGATTGTACATAGAACAATATCGGACCTCTGAAAAGTATAAGCATGCCTATGTACTCAGTACTTGGTTTGGGCCCCTTTTTCAGCAATTACTGCCTCAATGCTGCGTGGCATGGAAGCTATCAGCCTGTGGCACTGCTGAGGTGTTATGGAAGACCAGGATGCTTCAATAGCGGCCTTCAACTCTTCTGCATTGTTTGGTCTCATGTCTCATCAAGCACAGTAATCCCATGGTCATTGAACCAGGTTTTGGTGCTCTTGGCAGTGTGGGCAGGTGCCAAGTCCTGCTGGAAAATGAAGTCAGCATCCCCATAAAGATCATCTGCGGAAGGAAGCATGAAGTGCTAATTTTTCGAGTTTCACCTGTATATGTAATTTTGCATTTTAGGGTGTTGTAAGCCACCTTACATGCGCTACTATTGGCTCCTGAGGGTGTCAATCATCGGGTCCCTGCCAGCAATTCCCACTCTCAGTGATTGTCAGTGAAGTTGAAAGGGGAGAGATCTGTGTGTACACAACACAGATCTCTCTCCTGTCAGTATGGATGCACTGCTTTCTCTCTCTCTGCATAACAGAGAGATAGAAAGCAGCAGGTCTCCCTAGCAAAACAGCACAGTAAAACACACACAGCACAAAGTCACTGATCACCACCATTACTAGTATATATATATATTATATACTGTATATAAAAAATCCAGTAGATACCACCATTTGTAGAAGCTACAACTTTCATGTATACTCATTAATATACACTTATTGGGATTTTTTTTTAACAAAGACATGTAGCAGAATACATTTTGGCCTAAATTTATTAAGAAATAACATTTTTTATTGGATATGTTTATAGCAAAAAGTCAAAAATATTGTTTTTTTCAAAATTGTCAGTCTTTTTTTGTTTATAGCACAAAAAATAAAAACAGCAGAGGTGATCCACTACCAGCAAAAGAAAGCTCTATTTGTGGAGGAAAATGACATACATTTTCATTTATGTACAGCGTTGCATGACTGTGCATTTCTCAGTTAAAGTAACGCAGCTCCATATCACAAAAAATGGCCTGGTCAGGAAGGGGGCTAAATCTTCTGGAGCTGAAAAGTGGTTAAGAAGCCTGCAGGTACATAACTGAAAATCATACTGTATCAGATGTACTTTAATACCTCAGCTCTTGCACTGACATATGCCTTATGGACCAAAGAAATATTTACACTTCAGATAGGGGCCTAATGATTTAGCAATAACTTTGTTACTACTTAAAAAAAGAAGTAACACTTTTTTAGTGATAAAAAATAGTTTAATTTTGTCTTGCTAAAATATTTTTTATGAGTGTAGACAAAAACTTATAACATAAGTATAAAAAATGTTTTTTCTTGTTTCACCAATGCTTTAAAATAACTAATACAACTATGGATAAATATAGTGCAAATCTATAACTTGTCCCATTAAAAGTGATTATTGATGGGTTCAAGGTTCAGTTTGAACACAAGTTCAGAATGAACTTTGATGAATAAAAGTAAAATAAATAATATTTCCCTACACCCATGCAAACAAATAAATCAGTGCACAAAATACCGGTATTTTGGATAATTTAAATATATTCCTGAAACCAATTTTGTGCCCATTGATGTGGACATACTACAGGTATATTCAATTATATGTTGTAGGTAAAAAGGTAATCATATTGTTCTTAAGAAAACTTGGTATAGAATGGCAAGAATACAACCTGTCCATTTTACAACTGCTTGCATTTACTTTGTTTGTTCATTTGCTCCTATTACCTCCAGGTACAGGACAAATCAATGGGTACAACTTATGCCTTGTCATATGCAAACCTTTGGGGAATTCTGGACACGACTTCAGTCAGACTACAGGGCTTGCAGTCATGGCCTTGTTCACCCTAAACTTTTAGAGAGTTAGCAATAAGAATGTGTTGGCACATGAAAGGTATAGTTTTTTATGTGGGAACAAGTAAGAGAGACTTTGAGTTGTCTTGCTCTATGTGGGCTTGTAATGGCTATATAATGAGAGTACCTTTTGGAAGCAGAGAGGCCCACAAAAGTCAGTTTGTCTGGGTTTAATGGGGATTGGGGGAAAGGGGGATGTCAAAAGTTAATCAGCTTCTCTGAATAAATAATGAAAATGGTATAAATATATCCTGAAATGTAAACAAATGAGCACTTTCTTTATTGCTATTAGTGTGCCATGTATATGCGTACAAAAAACTTGGATAATATTTTCACTGCATAAGACAGTGATTTGGATTTTTATGCAACAGATGATGGAGAATTTGGGTACCTGTATATCACTTTACCTACTGGACAAAGATGGGTGGACTCTAGAAGGTGAGAGAGACACTGGCACCATAGGTAAGCCTTAAATACCTAAGTCTCTCTCCTCCTGCTGAGTCTTTCCTTGACCCTGCAGTATTGCATTACAGGTGATTTGATCTCTCTTGTAGAGTGATAAGTTGATAATAACATAATTCACTAAAGGTTACTGCATGTGACTT
The DNA here is from genome assembly GCF_062004578.1 of Staurois parvus. Classification (NCBI taxonomy): domain Eukaryota; kingdom Metazoa; phylum Chordata; class Amphibia; order Anura; family Ranidae; genus Staurois; species Staurois parvus. The sequence goes on along the minus strand of NW_028317994.1, from coordinate 5,525,553 downwards.
GAAGGTCACATGATTCATGTTCTGGAAATATCACATAAGATAATAAAAGAGTCAATTCATCAAAGTAAAATATTGAATGTGAGATAAATACCACACATTTATTAAAATAGTGAGATAAATACTGCAAGAAAACCTAAGATAAATCATTAAAGTCAATTCACTAAAAAGCACACACATTCATTATTTATCACCTGGTGTTTGCTGGCGGTAATTTAGAAAAGTACAAAATAACAATTCAAAAAACTCTCCACTGGCCAGGCAATGAAAATTATACAATGCATCAGTGTGAAAATGTTTTCCTCTGAACTCAGGAATGAAGATAAATTGTAACATTTCATCAGAGTGAGAATATTGTGTGAATGAAAGCACTTGTCGGGGATCGTCGCGCCGCTGGTCCCGGCGCAGGCGCAGTACACCTCCCTGTACGCGAGCGCCGGGACTTGGCCGACCGCGGCAATCAGGTTCGCGCATGCGCAGTAGTGACCGCGGGCGCGCGCCTGGCACCAATGACAGCGCAGGGCGGGATATTTAAACGGCCCTGAGCTGTCATTCAGTGCCTTTTGGTCTTTTGTATCCTGTGAACCTGTGAACCTGTCTGAAGTAAGTTGCTGACCCGGATTGTGCCCTGACCTTGCTGTTTTCTCCTGTTTTGACCCTTGCTTGCCTGACCTCTCTCCTGTATGCCCCCTATTGGATCTGACCTGCTGTTGCTGACCTGGCGTGTGACCCGACTATTCTCTGCCCGCTGCTCTGTACCGCACCGTCCCCATAGTTACCGACCCGGCTTGTATGACCCTGCTCCTGCTCAGCCATCCATCCATCCATCCATCCGTCCCTCTCTACGGGGTCTCCAGACCTCCTCATACCTGGCTCTCTCCCGTGGGAGCCCCTGGCGAATACCCCTACCACTGACGGGTGTCCTCAGTAGTCACGACCTGGTCCTGGGGTACTCCAAGTCCATCCCCACCATCAGGGGCCCTGGTGAACAAGTACCCTGGGGCTTAGACTCCGTGCGCTGGGAACATCCGACCAGTGGAGTGCTAGTGGTACCGCCGGGCGGTCCCTTACAGTACCAAAAGGCCATGACTGAGCCTAGAGGAGGGCCCTCCCCGTTAGAGGAAATTTGCAGGCACCTAGCTACTTTGACGCAGGCCATAACGGTCCTGCAGGACAGATGCATGCAGCTGGAGAATCGCATCCAGACTGGCTCTATTTCTGATCCTGCCCCACAGGCCCCGGTTTCTGCACCCCCGGCCCTGGTAGCTCAGGAGCCAGCCTCAGGGGCTTCCACCCCGCTCCCTATGGTAGAACCCCGAGTACCCCTACCGGAGCGTTTTCACGGGGACCGCACACGCTTCCGGTCATTCCGCGACTCCTGTCTCTTGTTCTTTGAGCTACAACCCCGTACCTTCCTGACCGAAAACGTGAAGGTAGGATTCATTATTTCACTACTACAGGGTGAACCCCAGGATTGGGCCCACCGGCTAAGGGGAAACAATGATCCTCACCTGGGATCGGTCAATAGTTTCTTTGAAGCAATGGCCATCTTGTATGATGACCCACAGCGGGCAGCCTCTGCCGAAGTGACCTTATATGCGCTCCGACAGGGCCGGCGGGCGGCAGAGGAATACGCCTCTGATTTCAGGCGGTGGATGGGGGACACACGCTGGAATGAGTTCGCTCTATTGCACCAGTTCCGTATGGGACTCTCCGATCCCTTGAAAGATGAGCTGGCCCGGGTGGAGGTTCCCGAGTCTCTAGAAGACCTTATTGCCCTGACAATAAGGATTGACCGAAGACTGCGGGAACGCAGGCTTGAGAGGTCCGGCCAGGGTCGCGGAAATATCTGGGGTCCATTCCTAGGCCCCAGCCCACCAACCCGACAAAGCATCCAGAACCCACCACCAGGAGATGTTCCAGAACCTATGCAGCTAGGTCTGGCACGGCCTAAATTATCACCGGAGGAACGCCAGCGCAGACGAGCCCAGAACCTCTGCCTTTACTGCGGTGAAGCTGGTCATATGGTGCGATCCTGCCCTCAAAAAATGAGTAAGTGCACCCGTTTTTCTTCCTTGTCTATTAGCAATACCTGTCCTTCGCAATACTTAGTAGTGCCCCTCTCCTTTCAGCTTCCAGGAAAGATCGTGGAGGTGACAGCCATAGTTGATTCGGGGGCATGCAGCTGTTTCCTGGATCTAGAGTTTGTTCACCAACAGGGTATCCCTCTCCAACACAGACAGAAGGGCTTCAACATCTTTTTGGCTGATGGTTCCCAGATAAAATCGGGGGTAGTTAATCAGGAAACTCCCCCCATTGCCACTATCATTGCCAACCAGCACCAGGAGTTCCTCCGCCTGGACGCTATTGCATCACCTCTTTTCCCAGTCATTCTGGGGCTCCCATGGTTACGGGCCCATAACCCCCAGATTGACTGGGAGACCGGGTCAATCTCGTTCCCTTCCCCATACTGTCGGGAACATTGTCGCACTTCGGGCCCCGCGGGGCCCCGAGTTCTCCTTTGCTCCGAAGGAGACTCCGACTTGAAACAGGTTATTCCCGCAGCCTATCATGGGTTCCTGGATGTGTTCAGTAAGCGGGGAGCCGACACTCTGCCCCCCCACCGCCCGTATGACTGTCCAATCGACCTGTTACCAGGCTCTGAAATCCCTTTTGGGCGTATTTTCCCCCTATCTGAGCTTGAATTGGGGGCCCTGAAGGAATATATCGAGGACAGCCTCCAGAAGGGATTCATCCGCCCCTCCACTTCTCCAGCAGGAGCGGGAATCTTCTTCGTGGAGAAAAAAGACAAAACCCTGAGACCTTGTATTGACTACCGGGAGCTGAACAGGGTCACGATAAAAAATCGTTACCCATTGCCATTGGTACCAGAACTGTTTCAGAGCCTAAAGGCTGCGGCTATTTTCACAAAGCTTGATTTAAGGGGGGCCTATAACCTGGTACGCATAAGAGAGGGGGACGAGTGGAAAACTGCTTTCCGTACCCGGTTTGGCCACTTTGAATACTTGGTCATGCCATTTGGGCTGTGCAATGCACCAGCCACCTTCCAACACTTTGTGAACGACATCTTCAGGGATTTTTTGGATGTCTTCGTTATCGTCTACTTGGACGACATACTAATTTTTTCACCCTCTCTAGAGGATCATAGGATACATGTGGCAAAAGTTTTGGGGCGATTGCGGCAGCATGGGTTATATGCCAAGGCGGAGAAATGTTGCTTTGAGCAATCTAGTATCACGTTTCTAGGCCTGATTATCTCCACTGCGGGGGTCGCGATGGACCCCCAGAAGGTCTCTGCAATTTTAGATTGGCCTGAACCCACGGACAAAAAAGGTGTCCAACGGTTTATAGGGTTCGCGAACTTTTATCGGAAGTTCATCAAAAACTTCTCGGGTCTGGTCTCCCCCATTACCCAACTAACCAAACTTGGAACCCGGTTCAAATGGACACCAGAGGCTCAAAAAGCTTTCGAAGCTCTGAAAAAGCTGTTTACCTCGGCACCCATCCTGGGCCACCCGGACGCGGCCCTGCCCTACATCTTGGAGGTAGATGCATCGGAGAATGCGGTAGGATCCATCCTGTCTCAGCGGAAAGGCACCAAAGAGTTACTCCATCCCGTAGCATTCTTCTCGAGGAAACTCACCCCAGCAGAGAAGAATTACGATATCGGGGATCGAGAGCTGCTGGCTATCAAAGCAGCGCTAGAAGAATGGAGATACCTGCTGGAAGGTGCCTCACATCCTATATTGATTTTCACAGACCACAAGAATCTGGAATATCTGAGGACTGCCAAGCGTCTACGCCCACGGCAGGCAAGATGGGCCCTGTTCTTTTCCAGATTAAATTTTCATATTACTTACAGGCCCGGATCTAAAAATACGAAGCCTGACGCGCTATCTCGTATGTTTGAGGACTCCGAAGAAGAACTGGTACCCGACACTATCTTGTCCTCAGGGAACTTCTTGGCGCTCCAGACGGACCTTCGCTCCAAGTTAATAGAAGCATCTACGGCCACACCAACCCCAGTTGGGGTATCCCTCCAGAACAAAGGGGGACTCCTGTGGAAGGAGGATTCTATCGTGGTACCTGAGGAAGTCCGGACCCTGGTTTTGGGGCATTGCCACGATCACCCGCTGGCGGGTCACTTTGGCCCAGTCAAGACTCTGGAGCTTCTCCGGCGCTCGTTTTGGTGGCCAAACATGGCTAAGGATTGCAAGCGCTATGTGAGATCCTGTACCATCTGCCAGAAGAGCAAACCGTCAAGGAGCAAAGCCTGGGGGCTGTTGCGACCTTTGCCGATTCCCGAACGGCCTTGGCAGAAGATCGCGATGGACTTCATAGTCGAGCTCCCACCATCACAAGACCACACAGCAATTCTGGTGGTTATTGATCGCCTATCCAAGATGGCTCACTTCGTGCCACTAAGGAAGACTCCGTCAGCAACCGAGACGGCGCGAATATTTATCCGGGAGATCGTTAGACTTCATGGAGTACCCGAGGACATCGTCTCTGATCGAGGGGTCCAGTTTACATCTAAGTTTTGGAGGGCTCTGTGCAAGGCCCTGGACATCAAGTTGTCCCTCTCCTCCGCGTTCCACCCTCAGACCAACGGTCAGACCGAGAGGACGAACCAGACCCTGGAGCAATACTTGCGTTGCTACACGTCTTTCCTGCAGGATGATTGGCTGTCTCTTTTACCCCTGGCGGAGTTCGCTTATAACAACGCAAGCCATTCAGCAACGGGGCAGTCCCCATTCTTTTCGAATTATGGGTTTCACCCTGTCTTTCTCCCTGACTTGGTCTCTGAATGCCCGGTTCCAGCCACGCAGGATGCGTTGACCTTCTTCTCCGTCAATAACAAATTACTCCAGGAAGCCATCGCTCGGGCCCAAGAGGACAATAAGAAGGAGTTTAACAAGAAACGAAGAGGGGATTTGGTGTTGCGGCCTTGGCAGAAGGTGTGGTTGGCCACAACCAACTTAAAGATGCTTTGTCCCTCGAAAAAATTGGGACCTAAATTTGTGGGGCCTTTTCAGGTAAAGCGGATGGTCAACGAAGTGGCATATGAGCTGATCCTTCCGGCCACGTTCAGAATTCATCCAGTTTTCCATGTATCTCTGCTGAAGCCAGTGATCCCAGATGCCTTCCCAGAACGAGAATCCCGACCCCCTGAGGCCATAACGGTCGAAGGACAAGAGGAATTTGAGGTGGAAACGATCCTTAAGTGCCGAAGAAGGGGGGGGCCAGACCCAATTCCTAATTAAGTGGAAGGGCTATGGTCCTGAGGACAATTCCTGGGAACTGGCTCATAATGTCCACGCACCTAGACTGGTCCGGGAGTTTCTTCGTGATCACCCGTGGTGGAGAGATCGGGTGGGCATCCGGAGGTTGCCCGTAGGGGGGGGGCAATGTCGGGGATCGTCGCGCCGCTGGTCCCGGCGCAGGCGCAGTACACCTCCCTGTACGCGAGCGCCGGGACTTGGCCGACCGCGGCAATCAGGTTCGCACATGCGCAGTAGTGACCGCGGGCGCGCGCCTGGCACCGATGACAGCGCAGGGCGGGATATTTAAACGGCCCTGAGCTGTCATTCAGTGCCTTTTGGTCTTTTGTATCCTGTGAACCTGTGAACCTGTCTGAAGTAAGTTGCTGACCCGGATTGTGCCCTGACCTTGCTGGAGTACCCCAGGACCTGGTCCTGGGGTACTCCAAGTCCATCCCCACCATCAGGGGCCCTGGTGAACAAGTACCCTGGGGCTTAGACTCCGTGCGCTGGGAACATCCGACCAGTGGAGTGCTAGTGGTACCGCCGGGCGGTCCCTTACAGCACTCTAGAATGTTCTCATAGTTACATTATTGCTATGTGCCTTCTGGTGCAATATTAGCTTGCAAAAAAATTGGTGCAATGTTAGCTTGCAATTGTGAAAAAACAATGCAAAAAATAACACAAAATGTAAGTGCTAAAAATCACAAAACATACATATTTAACTCATTTGGTAAATTATGTATGGTTTTTAGTGAATTTAGTACTTGTGATAAATACTGCATGAGTTATTTTAACTAAAAAATTCATGTGGTATTCATCTCTTAGTGAATTGATCCCACAGTGTCTCTACAGTAATTGTATGCAGCCTGTTGCTGTTTTATGTGCTTTGAAGCCAAATCCTGTGTGAGTGGATACTGAACTAATGTAAACTAACTTGATGAGTCTGTAAGCACGCTAACTTCAACTTTACTAACTAAATTTCAACTGACCAACTAGCCATGTCCAAATCAGTATATGCAGCCCTTTAATACTTTTAGGAAAATGGATGGTATCTTTAATACATATGGGGAGGCTAAAACATGGGATCTGAGTGTGCATCAACCAGCTTGCTTATATTTTCAGTAATACTTCCTTTCCAAGAAACTATTGGGTTTTAAGGGCCTTTGCCTTTGACCTGCAGAACACATGGCCTGAGCACAAGGCCTGAGCACATGCTGCCACTAGCTTGTATTCAAAACTTTTTCTTGGAGAGTGGTGTCTGGTGATCCTGGAATCCTGGAGGCTGGCAATATTCCTGTCTGGAGTAGGGGAGATCCAATAATATCTGGTGTTTGGAGGCTTATTGACTGGGTCTAGGATCCCAAAAAAACCCTAAAAGGCGTTTTTTTCCACCAATATCTTGACCACCCTCTGCCTATCCCTCCACTGGCTCCCTATCGCCCAACGCATCAAATTCAAACTACTCACTCTGACCTACAAAGCCGTTCACAACACTGCCCCTAACTACCTCACCAACCTGATTCCCAAGTACCACCCTACCCGTACCCTTCGCTCTTCACAGGACCTCCTTCTATCTTGCTCCCTGGTCTCCTCCTCACACGCACGTCTGCAAGACTTCTCCAGGTCCTCCCCCATCCTCTGGAACTCACTACCCCAATCCATCAGACTGTCACCTTCCCTCCTCACCTTCAGGAGCTCCCTGAAAACCCACCTCTTCAGGGAAGCCTACCTCACCCTCACCTAACTGCTGCTCTCCTTCATTCCTCCTACCACTCCATCCCTCACAGCCACTTCCTCCTGTACCACTACCCCCTCCCTCCTAGATTGTAAGCTCGAAAGAGTAGGGCCCTATAACTCCTCGTGTGCTGTTTGTAGTTGCTGTAATGTTTCATGTATTGTACAGTGCTGAGCAAACCCTTTGGCGCTATATAAACTCGATGTAATGTAAATGTAATGTAATGGTGTCTGGTGATCCTAGAGGCTGGCTATATTCTTGTCTGGAGTAGGAGAGATCCAATATCTGGTGTTTGGAGGCTTATTGACTGGGTCTAGGATCCCAAAAAAACCCTAAAAGGTGTTTTTTTCACTAATATCTGGTGAGTGCGGTGTGGTATTTGAGCACTATTTTGGTGGAAACACGAGTCAAAAGTTTTTTGGAAAAAGGACTTTTATGAATATGTTTTTTTATTTTTCACTTTATTAATTTGGAGTGGGACTTATTAATTTTCATTTTTTATATTTTTATCAATTATTTTTCATTTTTCACTAGAATGTATATTTATTTATATTTGCGCTGTTTTGATGTCTTATACTTTGCAAAGTGCAGTTGCACTCTGCAAGAGCAGTTGCTCCAGAGCTTAGTAAATGAACAGATGCTCTGCTGACTTCTATCATCCAATCATGTGCAAGCAAAAATGCTGTTTTTTTTATTTTCCTTGCAGGTGATTGGTTATTGTTTGCAAAGTGAAACTTTACCCCATTTACTAAGCTCTAGACCAACTGCACTTGCAGAGTGCAACTGAACTTTGCAAAGTGCACAGTCCATTTGGCTTTAATAAATCAACCCCCAAGTGTTTATATTTTTTTATATCTATACACACGTGTTTTGCTTTTCAATTTTGAACTGAATAGGTTGTTTTCCAAGGTGAATCTTTACATATACTTCAAGAAAAAAAACAACAACATTAAACTACCTATGTCAATGAAGAAACTAGGGGAATAGTTATAAATCCACGAGTCTGACATTCACATTCTCTGAAGGTATATCTTCCAAATGCATATGTTTTAAATCATAGTGATTTATTTACCACCAGTGAATGTTTGGTGAAAATCACTTTCATGTCTGTATAAATATGGGCACTGCCATGGGGGACACATACAAATACAAAACCAATAAACAATTACTGTTCAGCAGGGAGAGGACTTTTCAAGCGTGTTGACAGTCAACATTGAATATACACAAAATACATGCTTGCTGATGCCTTAAAGCTGCATGTAATGTTAAAGTGGTTGTAAAGGCAGAATATTTTTTTACCTTCATGCATTCTATGCATGAAGGTAAAAAACCTTCTCTGTGCAGCCTCCCCAACCCCCCCAATACTCATCTAAGCCCCCTCTCAATCTAGCAATATGCACTGGAGTCTCGGCTATCCTGGGACTCCCTCCATTGGCTCCTGCTGCTGGCAATCACAGCAAGTCAGCCAATGAGAAGAGAGAGGGGGCAGGGCTGAGCTGCGGCTCCGTGTGTGAATGGACATGCGGAGCAGTGGCTGGGAAGTGCTCATGCTTAGGTGCTCCCATAGCAAGCTGCTTGCTCTGGGTGCACCTAACAGGAGGGAAGGGCCAGATGGGGGACCTGAGAAGAGGAGGATCCAGGCTGTTCTATGCAAAAGCACTGCACACAGCAGGTAAGTATGTTTGTTAATTTTTTTTAAAAATGTAAGCCTTTAGAATCACTTTAACCACTTTCTAACCATGCTACAGCTAAATGACTGCTACAGCATAGTTGTTCAGTTCTGGGAAGGCTTCATATGACATCCTGCCAGAATGCGCCCTCCCGGACACAGCTGATCACGTGATGTGGTAAAAGGCCAATCACAGCTGCCTTTTACCATGTGATCAGCTGTGTCCAATGAGTAAATGCAGTTGCCAGTTATCGGCTGCACTTTCCTCACGCTGTCACAGTGTGAGGAAAGTACTGCTGATAACTGACAATTGTCAGAGGATGGATCAGCACTGATCATCAGGGCGCTGATGATCCATGCCCTGCAGTGCCACCCACCAGTGCCATCCACCTGTGCCCAGCAGTGCCGCCCACAAGTGCTCAGCAGTACCACCCACATGTCCCCATCAGTGCCACCCACCTGTGCCCACTAGTGCTTAGTAGTGCCACCCACCTGTGCCCAGCAGTGCCACCCACCAGTGCCTAGCAGTGCCATCATCAGTGCCAACCACCATTGATGCCCAGCAGTGCCACCCATCAGTGCCCAGCAGTGCAGCCAGTAAGTGCTGTCAGTCAGTGCCACCCATCAGTGCTGCCCATCAGTGCCACCTATTAGTGCCCATCACTGTTGCATATCAGTGCAGCATCATCAGTACCACTTAATCAGTGCCAGCTCATCAGTGCCGCCTATCAGTACCTCTTATCAGTGTTGCCTATCAGTGCTGCCCATGAGTGCTGCCTATCTTTGCCACCTCATCAGTGCTCATCAGTACCGCCTCTCAGTGCCCATCAGTGCTGCCTATCAGTGTCCATCAGTGCTGCCTATCAGTGCAGCCTCATCAACGCACATCAGTGAAGGAGAAGAATTATCTGTTTGTAAACTTTTATAATAGAAACAAAAAAAACATTTTTTCAAATATTTTGCTCTTTTTTTGTTTATAGCACAAAAAATAAAATACCCAGCAGCAAGTAAATACTGATGGGCAGCACTGAAAAAAGAGTTTTAGTTGTATGAAAAAAATTATAAAAAAATGAATATGGGTACAGTGTTGCATGATCGCACAACTGCCATTCAAAGTGCGATAGCACTGTAAGCTGAAAATTGGCCTGGGCACGAAGGGGGTATAAGTGCCCAGTAGGCAAGTGGTAAAAGAAACTTGCAATATGAAAAAAAGGGAAACAAATGTCATGGACCTCCCCTTAATATTTTAACCAGACAGTTATTCACACATTCATGCTGGATAGCCAGAAAACAGGACAGCAAGAATGTGACCCTTCCCTTTGCATACCATACAAGACAAGAACTCCCCCTTGAAAAACACCTTGACTAAACATTCAGGGAGTAGAGCCTCTTCCCCAAATTACGTCTCCCAGTATCTATGGCTCTACATTACCAACGCACCAGGGATCAGACATTTAGTGATAGGAGTGCAGTGGGGAAACATTTTTAGGTGGTGAGTTATATTGAATGATGAGGATTTACTTTGCTGGACACCATGATTGATGATGGATTTGGATTATTATTAATATGTGTTTTCCATTAAAAGCTGGAAAAATGTGTGGCGTTACCCTAAACGTTCCAACCAGACCCTTATCCAGGCATGCAGCAGCCTATGTGACCAGGCAAGGGAAGACAGAAAGATTTTGGCACTCTACAACATTTGGTGGGTACCTTGCAAAGGAGGTGGTTGCTGAGATGTTCCAAACTCATGACGCTCATATGCAGCAGAGTGCCAGTACTAGTGCTGCTCTACCTTTTGGTGAACTGGCGAGCACCAGCAGCCTAGTACATCCTGGTCTTTCACATACCAGCACTGCAGTATCACTTGGTGACATGGTGAGTCCCATAAGTGCAGTACAAGCTGGTGCGGTGGCGAGCACAAGTATTGTCCCAAAGCCACCAAGAATTTGCTCACAGGCCCATAGAGCCTAGTATCCTTCCGGATGTGCTTGCAAATCCCGATTGGTAGCCCACAAATTTTGTAACACCCATACTTCCCCCATTCACTGTCCAACCCAGAATTCAGGTGGAAACCGCAAATTTAAATATTCCTCTTGATTTTTTAGAGCTGTTTGGAGCTATATTTAAAAACCTTGTGAGAAAAAAATGAGATCTGCAAACTACTCACCGTGCCTCTTTTAAATTCCTTGGGGTGTCTACTTTCCACAAAGGGGTCATTGGGGGGGGGGTGCTAATCTGGCATTTCAGGGCCTCTGAAACTGTGATAGGTAGTGAGGAAATGAAATGAGGAAGTTATGCACCTTCAGGCTTTCAAAGTAGTCACTGTATTTCAGGCTCCTGTATGTGGCTAGGCTCCCAAAAAGTCTCACACAAATGGTATCCCCATATTCAGTAGAAGTAGCAGAATGTATTTTGGGGTGTAATTCCACATATACTCTTGGCTTGTGTGAACAATATATCATTTAAGTGACAACTTTGTGTAAAAAAAAAAAAGTTTGTCATTTTCCAAAAACTTGTGGGAAAAAATAAATTTTCCATGGACTCAATATACCTCTTAGCAAATAGCTTAGGGTGTCTACTTTCCAAAAAGGGGTCATTTGGGGGTGTTTGTACTGTCCTGGTATTTTAGCACCTAAGGAAATGTGATAGGCAGTCAGAAAGTAACAGCTGTGCAAATTCCATTATCTATACCATAGTTTGTAGATGCTATAACTTTCACACAAAGCAATAAATATATACTTATTGGGATTTTTTAACCAAAAACATGTATCAGAATACATTTTGGCCTAACTTTTTGATGAAATTTGAGTATTTGACATTTTTTATAACAGAAATGAGAAAATACTGTTTATTTCAGAATTTTCTGTCTTTTTTTGTTTATAGCGTGAAAAATAAAAAGTGCACAGGTGATCAATTACCACCAAAAGAAATCTGTGTGAAAAAAGGGATGCTAATTTAATTTATGTACAGTATTGCATGACCGTGCAATTGTCAGTTAAACTAGTGCAATGCTGTATAGCAAAAAATGGCGTAAATTGCAATATCTATATACCATAGTTTGTAGACGCTAAAACTTTCACACAAAGCAATCAATATACACTTATTGGGATTTTTTTTACCAAAGATATGTAGCAGAATACATTTTGGCCTAAATGTAAGACTAACTTTGAGTTTACTATATATTTTTTATAGCCAAAATTAAAAAATATAATTTTTTTCAAAATTTTCTGTCCTTTTTTGTTTATAGCATGAAAAATAAAAAGTGCACAGTTGATCAAATACCACCGAAAGTAATCTCTATTTGTGCAAAAAAAAGGACGGAAATTCCATTTTTGTACAGCATTGCATGACCACGCAATAATCAGTTGAAATAGTGCAGTGCTGATTAGCAAAAAAGGCCTGGTCAGGAAGGGGGGTAAATCCTCAAGAGGGCAAGTGGTTAATATAGGCATCTTATATCAATTCAGTGGTAGTATAACAGCCATTAAAGAGTCCTTAAAAATTAGAAACAATGGCTTTGAAATAACAGAGATCAGTTCTTTTAGGACCCATGGCTGTAAGCCATCCAGTCCAGAAACTTTATTCACCTTTATTTTGTCTAAAATTTTCTGAACCATATCAGTTTTGAGCCATAGTGGTTCATTTGGGGCTATGTCAATAGCATCAGACCTGAAGAATATATTTAATAGATTACCCTTCTCTTTGTCCCCAGTCACCCCCTCAAGATAATTTTGTAAACAGCCTACATGCTCGGATCTGACCTTTTTATTAATATATTTGAAGAATTTTTTTGAGGTTTGTCCTAGTTTCTTTTGCAATCTGTGAATCATTTTGAATTTTTACAGCCTTTATTTCCTTTTTACATAAATTTGGAATTTTTTTTGGTTCATGTGTTGAACTTATATCCTTGGGCACCATCCTAGAAAGTCTGTTTTTCTGTTGTAGTTATTTGCTGGTTTGGGATGATGGCACTCCAGGGTCATTTTTAAACCTTTAAACCCAGGGTCATTACATTTAAAAGAGATTGAAAGTTTTTGTATGCTGAAGAGTATATTGAGAAAAAAAATCTATTAATACACTTTCTGACCATCTAACTGGGAAAATATGTCATTACTTTGACGTTCAATACCGGTGCTGTGGCTGCAGCAGGATGCCATAACCCCGGTATTAAAATTTTCCCCAGGTGCTGGTGTTTTGCTTAAAGTGATCTGCTGCTTAGCTGCTGGATCGCTTTAAAAAGCGTCAGGAGGGGTCACCCCCCTCTGCTTCCAAGTGGTTCTCTGGCTTACCTGGATATTTGGTGAGCCCGAAAATTGATCTGGCACTGGTGGCGGCTGGCCACAGAGATGAGCAGCGAATAGATGACCTCTGCTCATTTCTATGGCCTAGGTGGACCGCAGCAGTGGGATTTTTTTAAAGCATTATATTAATTTTTCTTATCTAATGCTTTCCATTGTAGAGGAGAGATGTGGGTCTTTTTGACCCCAGATCTCTGCATAAAGAGAACCTGCCATGCCTTATTTCTTTCACAAATGATGTTTACATTCATTGTGATAGGAGTAAAAGTGATTAAAAAAAAATGAAAGGGACAGTGTAAAAATAAAATAATGTAATAAAATAAATAATTTTAAAAAATGTAAAGCACTCCCATCCACCTGTGCTCACACACAGTGCTGAATGCATCGGTAGGTTGTGCCCACATAGGTAAACGGTGTTCACAACGCACATGTGAGGTATTGCCGCAAACATCAGAGAGAGAGAGAGCAAAAATTCTAGCACTAGACCTCCTCTGTAACTTTAAACTAGTAATCTGTAAAAATTCTTAAAGCATTACCTATGGAGATTTTTAAGTACCATAGTTTGGTGCCATTCCATGTGTGCCCTCAATTTTAAAGCATGACATAATATCTATTTATTCAGCATAACAATCTTTCATATTTTTCAAAAAATGGGGTTATACATTGTGTTTTTTTTACTTCAATAAAGATATTTTTTTGTTTTAAAATGCATTTGAAAAACCACTGTGCAAATACCACGTGACATAAAAAATTGCAATACTTTATTCTCTAGGGCCTCTTCTAAAAAATATATAATGTTTTGGGGTTTTAAGTAGTTTTCTAGCAAAAAAATACATATTTTTATTTGCTGTGGTACACATGAAACCTGCATTTATTGTATTATGCCCTCTAAGCTGTCTATAGTTTTAATACCAATTTTTAAATTTTTTTAATAACATTACATAGTTAGTCTGGCTGACAAAAAGACAAAAGTCCATCCAGTTCAATAAAAAAAAAAAGTTATAATCCTATACCCATAGTTGATCCAGAGGAAGGCAAAAAAAAAACAGCAATGCATGAACTAATTTGCTCCTGCAGGGAAAAAAAATTCCTTCCTGATCCCCCGAGAGGCAATCGGATATTCCCTGGATCAACTTTACCTATAAATGTTAGTATCCAGTTATATTCTGTGTATCAAAGAAAGAATCCAGGCCTTTTTTAAAGCAATCCACTGAGCTAGCCAGAACCAACTCTTGAGGGAGTCTATTCCACATTTTCACAGCTCTCACTGTGAAGAAACCTCTCCGTATTTGGAAATTAAATTTCTTTTGCTCCAGATGTAAAGAGTGTCCCCTTATCCTCTGTGATGACCTCAGGGTGAATAGCTGTACACCGATTTCACTATATGAACCCCTGATGTATTTATACATGTTGATCATATCCCCCACTTAATCTTCTCTTCTCAAGAGAGAATAAACTCAGTTCCTCTAATCTTTCCTCATAGCTGAGCTCCTCCATGCCTCTTATCAGTTTGATTGCCCTTCTCTGTACTTTCTCCAGTTCCCTAATGTTCTTTTTGTAAATTGGTGCCCAAAACTGAACTGCATATTCCAGATGAGGTATTACTAATGATTTGTACAGGGTTAAAATGATATCTCTCTCTCTGGAGTCTATACCTCTTTTAATACAAGAGAGGATTTTGCTCGCTTTAGAAGCCGCAGCTTGGCATTGCACGCCATTATTAAGCTTGTGATCTACCAGAACCCCCAGATCCTTCACCATTGATTCCCCCAGTTGTACTCCCCCTAGAATATTCTTAGCCCCCAAGCGCATAACCTTACATGTGTCAACATTAAACCTCATTTGCCACATAGTTGCCCAATTAAACAGTGCATTGAGGTCAGCTTGTAAGTTGAAGACATCCTGTAAGGACGTTATTTCACTGCACAGCTTGGTGTCATCTGCAAAGGCTGACACAGTATGTTTAATCCCAGACCCTATATTGTTTATAAATATATTAAAAAGTAAGGGTCCCAACACTGAGCCCTGGGGTACACCACTGACAACCCTAGACCATTCAGAGTATGAATCATTAACTCTTTGAATACAATCTATGTCCACCGCCACCCCTCTGTCCAAGGTTTTGCTCACCTCCTCATAAAAAGAAATCAGATTTGTTTGACAACTTCTGTATTTCATCCGGTGGTACTGTGCCAGTCATTAAAGAGTCCCTAAAAATGAGAAACAATGGCTTTGAAATGACAGAGCTCAATTCTTTAAGGAACCGTGGGTGTATGCCATCTGGTCCAGGTGCTTTATTCACCTAAATTCTTTCTAAATATTTTTGGATCATATGAATTGTGAGTCAATGTGGATTATCTGGAGCTGTGTCAACACTTTCCCATTATGGACAAGAGCTCCCCCATGCTCCTTTGTATACACAGAGCTGAAGAAGGTATTTAACAAATTTGCCTTCTCTTTGTCCCCAGTCACCCACTGTAGATTATTTTGTAAAGGGCCTACATGCTCGGACCAGACCTGTTAGGAATAGCAGTGACATCCAGGGTTTCCTCCCCTGAGCTTGCCACCCCCACATCTTCACCCAACTTGGCAAATCGGTTTGGGTGCACAAATCCAGGTCTGGGCTTCCTTTTCTGTGAGCCCCTACCACTCCTTCTCATTACAGTAACCCACCTTCCTACCTTATAATCCTGATTAGCCCCTCCACCCTCCACATCAATCCCATTAGCTACCTGCTCAGAGAGCAGAAGAACCCTTTCAAGGTTGTCAGCTCTGCCCAGTGTTGCAACTTGCTCCTCCAGATCTCTAACTCGAGTTTCCAGAAGGGCAACCCACTCACATCTGTTGCAGCGGTATCCATCCTGGAGCTGTTGCTCCATTGCTGCATACATGTGGCACACTGTACACTGCACAAAAACCTTCCACCCTGCTAGCACACATTATCCCAGTTACAATATTAACATGAAATATCAGTTGTCACTTATGCAGGCCATAGATGGGTCGAAAATCGGCCGATTTGTCGGCCGAAAATAAAATCGGCCGATTTTCGGATCGTTAGTGGGCGATTTGGTCGGCCGTTTTTCGGGATTTTAGCCGTTTTTTCTTTTTGGTAAAGTTGGAAAAAAATCGGCCGATTGGCCGATTTTTGCGGCATTAATGGGCTAATCGGCCGATTTTTGACCGATAAAAAATCTGCGCATGAGCAGTGACCTGCAAGAGGAAGACAAAAAGAAGAAAAAGAAGAAGAGGAAGAGGATGAAGAAGAGGATGAAGAAGAGGAAGAAGAAGATGAGGATGAAGATGAGGATGAGGAAGAAGAAGAAGAGGATGAGGATGAAGAAGATGAGGATGAAGAAGAAGAAGAGGATGAGGATGAAGAAGAAGAAGAAGAGGATGAGGATGAAGAAGAAGAAGAAGAAGAAGAAGAAGAAGAAAAGGACGAGGAAGAAGAAGAAGAGGATGAGGATGAGGAAGAAGAAGAAGAGGATGAGGATGAATAAGAGGATGAGGATGATGAAGAAGAAGAGGATGAGGATGAAGAAGAAGAAGAAGAAGAGGATGAGGAAGAAGAAGAAGATGAGGATGAAGAAGAGGATGAGGAAGAAGAAGAGGATGAGGAAGAAGAAGAAGAAGAGGATGAGGAAGAAGAAGATGAAGAAGAAGAAGAAGAGGATGAGGATGAAGAAGATGAAGAAGAAGAAGAAGAAGAAGAAGAAGAAGAGGATGAGGATGAAGAAGAAGAAGAAGAAGAAGAAGAGGATGAAGAAGAAGAAGAAGAAGAGGATGAGGATGAAGAAGAAGAGGATGAGGATGAATAATAAGAAGAAGAGGATGAGGATGAAGAAGAAGAAGAGGATGAGGAAGAAGAAGAAGAAGAAGAAGAAGAAGAAGAAGAGGATGAGGATGAAGAAGAGGATGAGGATGAAGAAGAAGAAGATGAGGATGAAGAAGAAGAAGAAGAGGATGAGGATGAGGATGAAGAAGAAGAAGAAGTAGGATGAAAATAAGAAGAATTCCAGTCCAGCAAAAAGTGTCTCTGCAGAGAGCTCCGCTATTTCTGACAGGTCTCTGACAGTTCCTTGACATTTACAGCGGTTGAAACATTGTATCTATTTGTTTCCGAATAAAAACATCTGTATCCTAAATGGAAACAAATAGATACAATGTTTCAACCGCTGTAAATGTCAAGGAACTGTCAGAGAACTGTCAGAAATAGCAGAGCTCTCTGCAGGGACACTTTTTGCCGGCTGTAGACGGGATGAAAATCGGCCGATTTTTTTTACCATTGGTGGTAACGTCGGCCACTTGAACGACCGATTGTTCGTTTTTTTAAAAGAAAAATCGGCCGATTTTCGACCCATCTATGGCCTGCATTAGTCAAAGGTCCAGCAAGCAAAATACAGGCAAGCTAAACAATTAGCAAGCTCAGAGTGAGTTCTACAGCAAGTTATATAGGACCTTTATCACCTGTGACCAATTAACCCCTCCCCTTAATTAGCAGACTGAAGGAAGACAAGGAAAGGAAGAACAAATGGGAAGAAAAAAAATGCTATTTTAAAAGTGACAGAAAAAGTGATTTAAAAAAGTAAAAGCTTTTAGCAAGACCCAAAGAAGAAAATAAAACAACTACAAGCACCAGCAATCATCAGCAGTCAAAAGTAAAAATGTTTCACTCTCCACTCAAATTTCCCACTCTTTTTAGCTATCAGTCAGCAAAAAATGCCACTTGAATATGTAGATAGATGATAAAATGAATAAACATATCAAACTCTGCTAAAGCTACAAATATAGATAAATATTTCTAATGATGGTGAAAAATAAAAGTAGCATATGTTTTTGTTTTACTTTGTTTTATTTTATACCACTGTACTGCTTTTTCTTTGGAAAAATGCATGCAATAAATGTAGCTTGCTATTTAGACATTTAGACATACACCAGTTATGTCAGGGGTGTCCAAAGTTTTTTGGAAGAGTGCCAGATTTGATGAAGTGAACATGTGCGAGGGCCGACCATTTTGCCCGACATTCTGATGAACCATTAAAATTAAATGCAAATGAACTATTTTATGCAAAAGTTTATTGAAAACGGCATACTTTTCATTTTGTGGCTTGGACGACAAATCTAAACAGGTGTTAAATCACTCTGCCAGCACAGGGAGAAGGAAAGCCCAAATCTTGCGAGATCTCGGAGGTCGCGAGATTTGGGCTTTGTTTCTCCTTGCACTGTCTGATGACGTCAAGCGATCCTGAGCACCAATCCATTATAGCCCAAATTGATACCGTATTTTTCGCTCCATAAGACGCACCTGACCATAAGACGCACCTAGGTTTTAGAGGCGAAAAACAGGAAAAAAAAATTCTGAACCAATGGACTGCAGACATAGTACAGGAGATGACCAGAGACTGCGGACACAGTACAGGAGATGACCAGAGACTGAGGACACAGTACAGGAGATGACCAGAGACTGCGGATATAGTACAGGAGATGGCCAGAGACTGCGGACACAGTACAGGAGATGGCCAGAGACTGCGGACATAGTACAGGAGATGGCCAGAGAATGCGGACAGTAAAGGAGATGGCCAGAGACTGTGGACATAGTACAGGATATGGCCAGAGACTGCGGACACAGTACAGGAGATGACCAGAGACTGCGGACACAGTACAGGAGATGACCAGAGACTGAGGACACAGTACAGGAGATGACCAGAGACTGAGGACACAGTACAGGAGATGACCAGAGACTGCGGACACAGTACAGGAGATGACCAGAGACTGCGGACATACTACAGGAGATGACCAGAGACTGCGGACATAGTACAGGAGATGACCAGAGACTGTTGACACAGTACAGGAGATGACCAGAGACTGCGGACATAGTACAGGAGATGACCAGAGACTGTTGACACAGTACAGGAGATGACCAGAGACTGTTGACACAGTACAGGAGATGACCAGAGACTGCGGACACAGTACAGGAGATGACCAGAGACTGCGGACACAGTACAGATGACCAGAGACTGCGATGACCATTCACAAAGCGAAGCACATGTGCAGTGGGCACCCGGCTGTCACAGAAGCCAGCGCGGGAAGACTGTGCAGCGCTGGAACGAGGAACAGGTAAGGCCCTGCAGGAGACATGGTATTCTGACATGGTGGCGGCAGAAATACCGGACCGACCGCTTTATATTCGCTCCATAAGACGCACTGACATTTCCCCCCCTTTTTTTGGGGGAAAAAAGTGCGTCTTATGGAGCGAAAAATACGGTAAATGGTAGCCCCAGTAGTAATTCCCTGTGCACCACCTGGGATCCCTCGGCCCACGTTCTGGACCCCACAGATGAGCTGCCCAATATATAACTTACGGCCCTCCACTAGTGATTCTGCGAACACCACTGAGGACTCCAGGGATCTGTCGAGCGGAAATTGACGTCATCAGCCGGCACACAGAGAAGGAAAGCCCAAATCTCACGATATCTCGGACGTCGCGAGATTTGGGCTCTCCTTCCTGCGCCAGCTGATGATGTCAAGAGATAGCTGGAGTCCTCAGTAGCTTTCAGGCAATCACTACCGGGGGCCGTAAGTTATATATTTGGGTAGCTCACCTGTGGGGCCGTTTCAATCCGGAACGCGGGCCGCAATTGGCCCGCGGGCCGGACTTTGGACATGCCTGAGTTATGTGGAATATCTCATAGAAAAGAAAAATAGAATGTGTTTAATTGGTATAGCAAAGTAAAAATCAAAAGGAAATATTATATAAAATTATATGACCTATTTATAAATAAATGAGTTCATGTATACTCATTATGCTAATGAAATAAAAAACGGACAGTATTGCAATTCAAGTTATTTATTATTTTAAAAAAATAAACTTTAGTAACAAAAAAATGTAATCTTGTTGATCATTTAAATCCCTAAAAACTGACAGTAATATTGTGACAAGCTGGGAAGTGTATTACTTAAATTTAAACATTTCTGTTGCTTACGAGGAGCACCTTTAAAAATGGCATACCTACCACCTGCGGATCAGCAGCCTTCAGGCATCAAAATTGACATGGATCTACAGCAACATGATTCATGATGTATGTACATTATGGGACTGTAAGGAAATATGTCTTATTTATTGGCATCCGCTTTATATAATGCTTCTATTTTAGATGTGTGAACAGTTAGTTTCGATTTTGAGTTTCACTTGTAACTTTTCTCTCGTTTCATGATTTTAGTTTCTATTCTCAGTAAACGGAACTACCTTATATGGTATCCCTCAGCAATTTGCAGTTTCTGTTCTTCATGTAACTATACTGATAAGAGTGGAATGTTTCATTGGTCATCCTAAAATTAAGCAACACTCACTGAGTTCTGTATAATAGTTCTTGTCATGCATTAAAATTTCAGAGATTTAGCTCTTACACTTCAGCGTCTGGAGCTTTATTTCTCCAAGGCCTGGTGGGGAAAATATTCGAGGACAGTTTAGGAATTGATCCTTTCAATTTGGTGTCAGAAGTTGGAATAAAGGTGTGGCCAGTCAGGTAAGCTGAGCTATACGTCTTAGTTCTACCTTGATTGTCCCCCTTTGAGACCAAGGGATAGTAGCCAAAGTCACCATTTGAGATTGTTGGATCTCACAGGGAGTCTTTGAGGTTTAAGACCTCAAAGGGAATTCAGAGGTTTTGGGAATCTCTGGGGAAAAATTGCCTCGGCAGGTATAATATTGTGAATTCATAGGAATCCTTGTTTATTTTTGCCATTTTAGAACTATAAGTGCTTATTTGCTGTATGTTAAGAAACTGTTATGTAGTATATATTTGTTTTTCAGAAAAAGGGTTATTTCAGTGTCATACTTTTAAGTGTTAAACTCCTGAACTGTGGAGAAGGTTTTGTCATTGTTACAGCCTCTCTGCTTCAGAGAATAACTGCTGTCACTGTAATAATTTAGTGCTTTGCCTAACAGCTGTTTTGCTTCTACATGGGTATAGTCCATGGTAAAGGACCTCTGCCCAACATTCCTAAGCTTCCGTGTAAAGTGTTAAGTGATATTTCTAAGACAAAAGAAAGAAAGACAATGTATTCTGAATTGTCTAGGCTAACTTGTAAGGGATATGTGAAAATGGTATTGTTGTGGGATGATTATTATGTGGTTTGCTTTCAGAGAAAATATTGCCGAGTGATCCCTGGGTATGAAAAGCAGTAGTCCCTTTCCTAGAGACGGGTCTAATGATCAGTTTGATATGGACATGATAAGGGGACTGTATTTGGGAGATAAGGAAGCTTTCCTGTGGTTTTTAGGGGACCCTAATTGTGATGAGAAGTATATGAAAGCAGCCGGTCTTCACTGGCTCAAATATATCTGATTACATTTCAGAGCCCAGTAATCTAAATTTCCACTCTTTAGCCCTCACCATCTGCTCTGCCAAGTTATACCTGAGTATATCCAGCTTTGCCTAAAAAAAAAAAAAAAAGAAAAAAAAAAAAAAGGATGATTTTTGGTGAAGGCAGACAGACCACCAATATTTCCCATAGTACAGGCAGAAGATATACAGAGTCTTGATAATACAGAACGGGGGGAAGAGGGAGGGGCAGAGGGAGCATAAGAAGAAGACGGGCCAGGTAGTAGTCCTGAGTGGAAAGTAACCAAAGCTACACAAAGTCCAATAACTATTACACTTATTGCTACAAAGAAGACTGTAGCTCCCAATGACAGGACTTTGAGAAGTAATGTAAAAGGAAAGAGAGAAAAGGGAAAAAATGTAGCTTTTCCGTATAAATTGGAATCGGGAAATGATGTGGTAATTAAGCCCTTGGATATGACAGAAATGAATGACATTAAAAAGAATAGTCCAGACCCCAGAAAGAATCCAGCTGCCTGCATAATACATGTTTTAGTTGATCATGGAACCCCGGCAGCCACTCATGTATGGCTGAAGGAAGACATTCAGAAAAAGATGTGGGAGGAGGTGACAACCGAGATGGAGTGAATATGGAAAAGTAGGAAATCGTTAGCAACTGCTGTTGCTTGTAAGCAAGGAACAAAAGAAAAAGTGACAGAGCATGTGAAAAGATTTAGAAAGGATTGGAAGGAATAAGGTGGGATGGATATGGTTAGTGCAGAAATGGGTACTATATATATATACAAACCTTCATGGCAGCATACAGACCTGAAATTTTGCTGTTAATAAGACAGCTTATTTCAAACTGGACAGAGATGGATGCAGGTACGTTTGAAAAACAAGTGATGGGAAAGACAACGCAGGATGTTTTAAGGTCTCCAAATCTATCAACAAAGCACAGTTTCAGGGGTTACAACATAGTTATAATCCTAGAAAGAGGTAGAAACAGAAATAGGGGAGAATAGCATCTATTGTTCCAGATGTGCCCTCATTGATTATCTCCATTCTACACGATATACAGTATTATACTGTGATCGATTTAAGCAAAAGTTTTTTTTATTCTGTCTAAGTTGACGAAGAGACACAACTACTGTTAAGTTTTACTCTGGCCAACAAACAGTTAACCTGGTCCAGATTGCCCTAAGGCTATGTGCATTCTCTGGCTGTATATTCCATGGCCCTCTGAGAATCCTTAAAGGGTTGGGCACCCTGCCATGGTTCCATGTTGCTCCAGTATGTGGATGACTTCTTACTTTGTTCACACAACAGGGAGGCTGGTAGGCAGAACAGTATATCTCTGTTAAATTGCCTGGGTACAAAGGGATACAAGGTGGCAAGGCATAAGGTGCAATGTTGTCAAATTTCGGTGGATTACTTGGGTTTCACTCTGTCACAATGCACAGAATGGTGAGCCAGTCTAGGATCCAAGCCATTACGGGTCTGCCCCACTGGAAAAATAAAAAGGAAATGTTCTCCTTCCTTGGTATGGTCAAATAGTGTCGTCAGTAGATACCTGACTGCTCTCATTATGACAACATACTCAGGCAGTACACTAAGACTGAGGATTCAGAGCTCATTAAGTGGGACCAAGAATGCACCAATGCCTAACAAACCTTGAGGTTCTCACTAGTTTCCTCTCCTGCTCTGGGTTTAGTGAATTACAATGTTAATTTTCATGTGTATGCTCATGACAATTGTAAAACCATGGTGGCTGTGGTCGCTGATGATCATGGAGGACACATGAGGCTGTCTAAGAGCCCTGGCCATTTGTGCCATGGCTGTGGAAGACTCCATGAGTGGGACTCTGGGACATAACACCATCCTTCACACCACCCATCATGCACTGCATGTCCTTAAGAACCTTACTATGCAGCACATGACAGCACAAAGGGCAAGTGGTTATGAAGTAATTTTGACATCAACTGCTAACTTGGAAGTAAAATATGCAGGTTCTAACTTAGGTCCCTTAGAAATGCTAAATTGCTAGGGATAAATGGTGAAACTGATAACCCAACCAAGGAACATGACTGTGTTCAGGTAATACATGAGGACACCACTCCCTCAATAGACATGCAACAAAAAGGGTTGACATTATATGCAAATGGACTAAAGTCAAAGGAAGGTATAACAGGGCACCCACGTCACAGTGCACAGTTCCATGGCATAGGACATTGGGGTTGGAAGGTAGTGAGAGATGAAATAAAGAAAAACATTTTTGTAAAGGAAGTCATCCCTTGATGGGGATGTCTGGTAAGTATAGACTTAGACATAGGACCAGCATCTACTCAAAGATTACACAACAGATAGCCAAACTGATGAGCATTGATTGGAAGTTACACATACTGTACCCTACCATCCACAGAGTTCTGCTCAGGTAGAATGGGCAAATAATACCCTGAAGGAAAAACTAAGGAAGGTAACAGCTGGGGCATTTAAGGGACGGGAGTTGTACCTGCCAGCTGTTCTGGCAGAGATGAGGATGACACCTAATAAAGTCACCACATTTTCCCCTTTTGAAATTTTTATGGGCAGGCCATTCCCCATCCCCTGGACAAGAGGTCCTTTGGTAGTTATAACCCCACCCCCTAGACAAGAGGTCCTTTGGTAGTTATGCCAGGTGGTTTAGAATTAATCTAGGAAAGATATGTCCAGGAATTGATTAGGGTGTCGAATGGTGTATACGGTGATGTCTTGCTCACGTTTCCTTTTTTCCCACAGATGATCCAACCCACCCGTACAAACCAGGAGATCCGGTAGTGGTTAAGGAACTTCACAGACACAAGATCGTAGATCTGCCATACAGGAAACCCATCATAGTGATGGCTGCGATAAGAACCGCAGTTCTGACTGCTGATTCCAACATTTGGATACATGCTTCTAGAGTAAAGAGGATCTCGGAACCACCAAAGAACCAGGAGCAACAGACGGAACAAGAAAAGGAGACAGACCTATCAATGCCCTCCAATCTTAAGGATGCTGCTTCATCCAGAGACGGCCTGGAAGAACTTTCTTTTGCTCAGTTCACTCTCAGTGATATCTTTTTCAGTGACTTACTGGACTAGTCACTGCTACTATCATCCAAAAGAATGGCCACAACAGTAAGACTGTGAATGACACTGAACTAATAAAAAAGAGCAGAAAAGATTATTGACTGAAAATATGTCACTGTTGAAATTTAAGTACAGGTATGCCAAGCTCTCGGGAATCAAGAGTTGTTGGGTTTGCAGTATGCTCCACCTTGAAACAATGAACATTCCTTTGTATGCTGCACCAAAAAAATGTGAAATCAATGTTTAATTGTTAATCTGAGTATCATCCTTACAAATGTTACTACAATGCCTAAATTTGAAGTGTTGGGAGTTATGATGGAACCTGAATGGTGTTTTCATTTAGGCAACAAATCAAATGAAGGAAATAATTTTGTAGTAAGTCTAAATTTAAAATCTAAATTTAATGTCAATAGGAAAGTACCAGAGGATGGTAACTTTGTACAAGTAAATATCACAAAGAATAGATAAAAAAATACATAGGAAACATAACTACAAGTGTTTTTTTGAATGTTTTTTTAATTTGAATGTTGTATTGAGGAAACAGGTGCTCATGAATGAAATGAAAATAGAACAAAAGGGTGCAGCATTGACTGGGCTGTGTGAGTCTATTACTGACTATGAGTGTTGTACATGGATACATAACACATTTGCTGAGATTCCAGATTACTATGAAGTCATTGAGAATCATAGAGCCCAGGTAAATGGTTTACAAGCTTGAGATCGATTCAAAAGCTGAAGATGGCTGGAAGCCTTTTAAAGGGTTGGGAAGTTTTGGAAACGTTTTTGGATAGCTTAATAAATTAGGCATGCTGATTTTGTTATGATTTTTACTAATAGTTATGTTCTATGTTGTTGGTAAATTTTGCATGTGCATTTTTAACAAGCTTTTAGAGAACCCGGATGCATATTAGAAACAACAACTGTTAAATTTGATGTGTTGTCACTATGTGACAAATGGGAGGAACTGTAAGGAAATATGTCTTATTTACTGGCATCCATTTTGTATAATGCCTCCAATTTAGATGTGTGAACATTTAGTTTTGATTTTGAGTTTCACTTGTACCTTTTCTCTCGTTTCATGATTCTAGTTTCTATTCTCAGTAAACGGAACTACCTTATATGGTATCCCTCAGCTATTTGCAGTTTCTGTTCTTCACGTAACTATACTGATAAGAATGGAATGTTTCATTGGTCATCCTAAAATTAAGCAATACCCAGTTCTGTATAATAGTTCTTGTCATGCATTAAAATTTCAGAGATTTAGCTCTTACACTTCAGTGTCTGCAGCTTTATTTTCTCCAGGCCTGGTGGGGAAAATATTTGAAGGCAGTTTGTGCTACAGACAGGAATTTATCCTTTCAGGGACTTTTTTGGTTTTCTTTTTGTTTTAATAAAGAACTTGTGAAGAATTGTCTTGTGTTGTTGTTATACTTTTTTGTGACTGAATAGGGGTACATTTTTAATATTCTACTATCATTGACTTCATTGGGGTCAGCTTGGGCACCTGAAGTTACTCATGTTCGTCGAACCCTGATTAAACCAAACCAGGTGTGTTCAGCTCATCACTATTGGACAATAGCATCTGCCTTCCCATGATGCTTGAATCAAGGTGTCAGTTTTATCTGTTGGGATATAAAAACTAGGGTACTTTCCTGACACTTATTAGAAGTGATGAAATGACTCCATATACCTTGATCTGGGCAAATGAAAACCTTCCCAGGCATGTTAAACAGGAAGTGTTGTAGCAGAAAGGTGAGTGTTGTAAAGGGTTGGCCAAGGGAGGAGAATGAGCCTCCATTGCCATGTGCTATAACCAGACTCTATTTTGCCCATCCCAAGAAGCATGCATCAACCATCAGAACCATCAGAACTGAATAAAGTTCCTGATTTAAAATTATGTAGTACATTATTGTCTAGATGACTTTTTATTTATATACCAAAATTAGGGTACAAAATAGTTTCATTTTTTAAATTCAATATATCTTCTCTACATAAAATCATATTTAACTTTCTTAGTTTTCAAAATACAAAGTATTCTGTGAATGAAAAAGCAAAGAGACAGGGCAAATAAACTACACTTGAATGAGCCACAGATCTCATAACTGCAATGGCCCAAAAATGAAGGGAAAGCTGTA